>NW_013952711.1:590337-601074 GCF_001266775.1 Austrofundulus limnaeus | reverse complement strand
GGAAGAAAATGGATGGATGGATGGATGGAGAAACAATGTACAATTTTATTGTGGGTTTTCTCTGAGAACCCTAGACAACGGCAAATGTAAATCAAACCTATGACTACATTACACTAAGCAGAAACCTGTACAATGGATCATTTACAGCACAGTGGAATGAACATCTGCAGCCTATTTGTTTGTCAACTCATAGCTGATGATGACAACTAATGAGCGGTGGCTCTAATTCAAAATAAAATTCTTCATTGGAGGTATTGTGTCTTCTTCCAGTGTGAAAATAGGATCTTCCTCAGTTTCTGGTGCTTCAGAGATCCAAGCCTTCCTCTTYAGTGGAAACCCATTGCAGATACCTTTTCTCTCCTGCTCTTCACTTCTGCGTTTGGTATTTGTAAATGTTAAAGTTTCTTTAACATTTGGTGCAACTCCTAAAGACTGGGAGGTCCTCTGAGCAGCATCAGCTGAATGAGAGCTCCCAGAATGCCATGCTCTTCTTCTGGGGAACTGGAGAGTGGAATATGATGAAGCGCAGATGTGTGCTGCAGATAAAGGTATAGCGGCACCTAAAGATGCCTTGCCTCTGGATAGTTGAGACTGAAATGGTCTTGACTCTGATTCAGAGTAGGAGCTACGTACACGTGGAAAACTGCACGATGAAGCAGCAGAGATCTGTAATGTGGATGGAGAAAAGGAATCGAAGCATGGAAATGAAACTTGTGACTTTGGATAAAAAAGGCCCATTTTTCTGCRTCTAACTTCTCCTGTTACCCTTTCTTCTTTTGGTTCTTGGGACTTTAAAGATGCTCCAAATTTTGTTTCTTTTTTCTCACTGTTACTTATCCTTCTATTTCTTCTCCTGTCTTGAGCTTCCTCTAGTTGAATTTCAAGATTATAAACTTCTTTYATTAACTGGTTGACTCGATCGAAATGAGATAGCAGAGTACTGACAATAGGCTCCAAGCTGTCCAGGATGGGCTGAATATCTAACTTTGACTTGGAAAGTGGCGAGTCTTCAGACCTGATGGAGAGGACTGAGGGTGGCAGATGAGGGGATGAAACTGAGGGTGACAAAGATGGGGAGCAAGAGGAGGGAAGTATAGATGACAGATTGGAGAAATTAGACTCCCGTGAAGATCTAGAAGGAGGGATGTCCATGCCTTCGAATTTCACCCTGTGTCTGAACTGGAAGGAGAAAAGATTACAATTGGCAGGGTTTGCAGCTAGCTGTCACTACTTTTGTTTAGAAGTCTTTCCACTGACRTAATTCATAGACATGACTAAGGTGTTGTATTACCTGTTTGGCCTTAGTTAGTCCCATCCACAGCTTGAGTCTCTTGATGAAAAACTCCACCATTTCATAGTCTTGAGGTTCAATGGTCAAACGAAACAACTCAGTCTGCTTTACCCTTAAGAACACAATAACAAAATTTCATAGTATATAAACATTTAATACAATGTGTTACACTTTAGAAGACAATACAGTATATAAATTGATACATGAGCTATAATGCTTGTAGGTCACAAAGGATATTGCTGACTGTTGATATAGGTAACCTTGATTTGTTTAGACCCCATTTGTTTAGAGTTGCCTTTGACTGTTGTATTTAAAATTTTAACTGAAAGTTCATTAGTTCATTAATCTTTGGTCCAACTTGTTCTACTTTCCTTTATTATGTCAATGTAATTTGTTTCTTTTAATGTTTTCATCATGTATTCACTTTGATTGTCTTATTACTGACATGCGCTATATAAAAAAAACTTGCCTTGGGAGTAAATGTTGACCAACTTTTTTTGCTAATGTACCATAAACCTAACATGTTGAGTCAAATGGGATGAATCATTGTAATTTCTCCCTTTAACCTCCTGCTGTAAAATATGCTGCATATAGACAAGCATAAAAACAACAGCAGTATTTGTTTTTACCCAGTGATGTATCAGACGTTTGAACAGAGGCTTGTGGTTTTGGATGAGAAGTTCGAGGAGGAAAATCTTGTTTCCTTTCTTATTATTATGGATAGAAAAAAAGATAGGGTTGAAAGTTCCCATGGTCAATAGGACCAGACAAGCTACTCCTCAAAGCTATGCATCTTGCTAATTTAAAAACCGGCTGCTGGGAGTGGACCATTTTCAGAGCAGTTACATGTAGAAACATGTGCTGCTTCTCCTAAGTCTTTGCTCCTCCACGGCCTCCTCCTTTATCCGTGTCATGTGTAACCCCTAATTTACACTACATGCGTTCTAGCTCCGCTCCGCTCCAGTCCGACCTTCACAGCAAATACACACCTATTATAATCAATGAGAGTATTTACACTGGCTGCGCACAGTGGCGGTGAACGAAYGACGATCCGTCAAAATTAGAACAGATCCTATTTTTGCCGTACGCCGGAGCTGCGCCGGAGTCAATTTTTAAACATTACGTCGCACCAACAGGAAAAGAAATGAGCACAACATCCGTATTTTCAGACACTTTTAGGCTGGATAATTTGTCAGAATAATGTCAAAATTGCAGCTATTTTAATAAATATATGGATATATTCCTACACAAATGCTGTCAGAATGTATTGTCCTGTTTGGGAAGCAGATGGAAACGTAGCATGAAGCATATGTGTGGACACACGATACACATGGAATTTATTTTGAAACCAGAAGTTTCAGAAAGACGACAGCGAAACAGTTTCAATCAAAGATATCAAAAGCTTTTATATCAATGTTTTCAGCTGTGTTTGGAGTTCGTCTTTCACAGAATTAATTATTTTTTGCTGTGACTTCCACATTTATCACTGAATTTATCACGCGATCTCCTCCATCGGACCGGAGCGGAGCGGAGTCTGTATGCATTCAGACACAAATGAACAGCTGCGACCTGCGCACCGCAGCGGAGCAGAGACGCATGTAGTATAAAATCTGGGGTAAGTGGGTAATTAGGGCATTATACATGAGGATTAGGCTTTTTATGACTTTTATGCTTTTTAAGCTCATAAAATGGGTTGTCACATTATATCGAGTCGCATTGTACTGCATAAATACAACAATCATTGGATGTGTATCCACAACTGATTAACATTTGGGGTCAACTCGATTCAAGGTGACTGCCAAATATAATCAATATTAGCAAATCCTAGATTGGCCTAAATTATGACAATTATTGATGACATCACAATGTTTGGTCACACAAACAAACCAAGGTTTAACTTCTTAGCAAGGAACACCCTAAAAATCTTTTTCAACATGTAATTAAAATACTAATATACCTATATGTAGAGATAATAACTGCTCCGCAGAGTTTAGCCAGCAGCCAAATGCTGCTGCCAAACACAAGTAGTCCATAGAGTGGTCCCAGCACTGGGTGGGCCGTGCAGAGTTTTTGAAGTACCCTCTGGTTACAAAGCATGGACATCACTGAGACCCTGCTTTCCTTCATTGACAGGAAACCATCAAATGACTGAAAAAAAAGCTGAACCAAAAACAAAGCCATGTCAAACACCGGAATGTGTTTTTCAGTGAAACATTTCACTTCATACCATGTTTCCAAGGTGAGTGCAGATCAGAAGGAGCAGCAGCATCAGAACAGCAACAGCCCACAGTTCCCTTTGCACTCTCTGCAGAACTCTGCCTATCGTCACCCACCTCCGCACAAACTTTAAGGTTCCCAGAAGCTGGAGTACACAGCAGCAGAAATTAGCAGGCATTGACTACAGGGTTAAACCTGTGTTGATACAAAATAATGAATGGGAAGTCGTATTTACTTTTAGAACAAGCAGAAAGAGCAGCAGTGCAGCACACTGAGAAGACCTTTCTGCCAGCGAGGCAGCATCTTGGAAGTTGATGAAGTTGTCCGACTTGGACTGTATCTGAATGGTACATACATGCCATTAAATGCTGCTGCAGAAGTACAGCAAGTGGATCCAAATGTTTTTATTTTATTTTTCTTTCACCTTATAAACACACACAGAAGCAAGCGATAGGAAACGGAGCTGCAGAACAGCTGTTGAAAAAGYCAAAAAACTCAAGAGCAGCTGGAACCAGTGATGGCACTGACAGATATACTGAGCACGCTCCGTAACGAAAGCCCACAGTTCCTCAAGTATGATGAGGAGAGCAGAGACGAGGAGAAAAATCTGCAGAACAGTTCAGTCTGTTAAGTAAATCAAAAATACATTATAATTTATATTGCATTTTTTCATTTGTTACCGTTAGGGCTACATGAAGGTCCAGTCCTGAGGATGATGARGGAATGAGGAGTGGAAGGACAGAGAGGAAAGAGGAGATGCCTYGTGTCCGAGTCAGCTCCAGTCGTATAGACACACACATAAACAAGCCTGATTCTCTGTGATGCTGTGTAAAGTCTATAGAAACAGTTTTATACCTAAAATAAAATTAAAAAGAAAAGCACACAGAAAAACAGAATTAACAGAAAGGAAGCATGCATGGAACATTTTTTAAATAACATCTTATTTTAAAAGAGTATACCAAGGTCCTAAGTTTGATTAAAATCTATCCACTTATTTATAAAATACTTTGTTAACAAAAAGAAAGAGAGGACCAAATTTAGAACAAAAATCCTTTACATACCATTAGAAAAAAAATATTAGTGGGGGATCAGTCTTAGCTACTATCGCATTAAGTTTTGACATAATTTTAACATCTGTCAATTTGAGTGACTTAAAAATTTTGCTGACAGATAGACATGAAAACATCATTATAGCTTGTTTTGTTGCATTTAGATGTTAGGTGATTTAAAAAAGAAATTCTAAATGGAATCCTGGACTGTTTAGTTTCAGATCCACAAGTTTTTCAGAAGTAAAAAAAAGTCACCCTGATTTGACTTTTCTCTGATTCTAACAAAGCAAAACAACTTTTTACCTTTGAAAAAAAAAAAAGAATTCAACAATTTCTTGAATGAAAAAGATCAATAAAAATATCTGCAAGCTGCAGTTTTGCACCTGTAACAAACCAACTTACCCTCTCCTGTTTGTGTCTGAGATGTGCATGTCAGCCAGCAGCTGGTGGGTTGTTGAGCTGTTGTTACCTAAAAGGCCAGTCCTGGAGTCACCAGGTGTTTGGGTGAACTGCAGCCGAGGAAGCCCTACAAGCTGCAGCAGGGGGTTCTGGTGGAGGTGCTTCACCATTGTGTAATTGATCCACTGCTCTGCCTCTGACCAGCTGGATGACAGAATAAAGAATCAAGGATTGAGACTGAAAAATATTAAGAAAGCATATATTAAAAACCCAGCAAACCCAACATGTCAGTAACACTAAAACCCTTTTTTATTTAATCACAACCAACCCTAAACACACTGCCTGTCTRTTAACAAAATATCTTGTAAACCAATGAACAGATTTGAATAAAATAAAGAAAATATCCACTGGGTATACATACTGTATATGATTTACTTTTGGAATTAATTCAATTCAAGATCATCATCACAGCTAGCATATAAATGTTTAATTAACTTAGCTCTTTACTGTTAACTCTCATTTTACTGTATTTTTCAGTATAGCCTTAGTTCAAAGTTGAAGTGGAATGTTTTTCTTACTCTTTAAGTGAGGTGAGGTTAGGGAATCCTACAGGTGCTGTGTGAAGATGCTGCCTGATGGTGATGCGCAACAGCTGGGCCTGGGTTTGCYCCAACCTGTCCTGGTAATTCACCATCAGCACCAGCAGTAAAAATACCAGCTGGCAAACACAGTGCTGCAGAGAATATACAAGAGAATTTAAAAATAATTAGAGAAATAGCATTTTCTGTGAAAATGCAATGTGAATGCTAAATAGCTACTAAATGAGTTAGATGTATTTTGCCAAAGAAGTTGAAACTGAGTTGCTAAAGCTAAAAGAAGCAGAWTGCTAMCTTAAAATCAAAARTAGCACAAGCCTAAAAGTAAAATTAGTARCATGCTAGCTTAAAGTTTGCAGTACCAAAACCAAAGCTAAGAACTAAAGCAGCAACTTTTTTGTTCTGACTGTTCCCTTCATCAGGGGCCACCACAGTCAGAGGCATCCACCAATCTGCAACAGCTCACATGTGTGGAGAWGGGGGCCGCCATCTTGTTTGCTTGGGGGAGTTAAAGACCTTGTTCAAAGTGGGGCACATGGGCAAAGATTGGAAGCAGGTGTGAGTGTTTCACCTTTCACCATAATTTTCATCTAATATTTATAGGATTCAAACCAGCAACCTACAGATCCTGATCCTTCCTGAACCTACTGGTTCATCTTCTCTAACCTCTGCGACACCACTCCCCTTAAGCAAGACAAAACTAAAATGTAATAAGATAAGCTAAAAGCTAAAAGTAGAAGCTAAAGAAAGCTAAAGTTGACTTTAAAGAGAGCAATGTTTTCTGAAGGAATTGGAGTTTTTATTTTGTTTCTATGTAGAAAATAATCAGAAATATTTTAAAAAGTTGGGCCTGGGCTTGRTTTGTAAAAGTTGGAAAAATAACCGAATGAGCTGAATGTTTTGGTGTATTACAATAGGACAGAGTATGCAGAAGTATTTATGAACTAAAAATGCAAAAATGCATAAAAACTAAAAACAAATACATATTTCTAGAAAAAAWTTTTTTATTCTAGATGTTTTGTTTTGTTATTCTTGCCCGCATAAGAGATCGCAAAGCTTGTATTTTGCGGGCCTCCTCTTTCGCCTGTAGTAGCCCATAGCCACATGGAGGTCGAATGTTCCGACTGGATTCTCCTGCTGTCCTGACCACAGTGGTCTCTTGAGCCAGCAACTCTTCTACCTCTGGATCCACAGGACCCCACATCACAGTGCAAACCAAGGCTTGCACACACACCTGTTCAAGGGAGATGGAGGTGCAAATGAAAAGAATGTTCCTTTACAGATCTAAGAGCCAGCTGAGCCACATGTTTGACCTCACTTTGATAGGTTCCAACAGTACAGCAGAAGTAAAAAATGCAGTGAGAGCAGACACCAGCCACATGAGTAATACTGATTTGGAGAAGAGACTTCCATAGAGTCCCACCATTGCCAGGCAGGCACCAATAAGGAGAGCAATGAATGGGTAAACAAGACGCAGAGCCCATGGAGGGAGGAACCAGCCTGGCTGACCTCGAGCAACACCTACAGAGGAAAAACAAGGCAAAAAATGAATAAGTTTGAGAATAAAAAAATACCTCTTAACTTGTTGACAAGGCCTACGAACTTGTTGATAATGATCCTGATTGACTGCAGCTGGTAATTATTACTGCTTGCTAAAAAGGACTAGCTTTGTTGGCAAGACTTATTAAATATACCAACACTCAGCAACTAAACCAAAACAAATTTACAGTACACAAGTTAGAATTTTTTACAGCAATTTCTAAACAACTAGAGATTCCAAAATCATCACTTCAGATAACTGTTTGTAAGTTTGAACTATCATTTAATACACATTATTCTTATGAGTCACTGCTTTGCCATGGTCTGGTAGAAGAACCCAGCTGTTACTATGAGATGAAAGAAAATCAGTTAATGGGTTCAGAAACAACCAACAAGACTCAAGTCTGTCTTCTGAAGAAAAGTGTTATGGTCAGAACAGACAAAGATTGAATTATTTTAACTCAATGACATGTTTTGAGGAGTCATAATGAGATTTTTTTAAACCTAGAAACACTGCACCAGCTGTGARGCATGGTGGTGGCAGCTGGGTGTTCCAAAAATACAATGATAGTGAAAAACTGGTTTCTGATTGAAGAAATCAGACTAAGGTTTCAGGGACAACTTTGCCAAAAAAAAAAAAAMCCCATCCTCAGCTCAGTTGAAGACTTTTGGACTGCGTTTAAAAGCTGGATTTATGCTGGGAAACCAGTCACTATTGCTAACACAAACAGACAATTCTGCATTCTCACACACCTACTGTATATTCAATATAGAATCCTCAATAAGCCACAAGCAGGTCTATTGATCTAAGGGCGAAAGTACTTTTTGCTGTGAGAAGAGAGTAAACTTTAATGACCATAAATCTGACCAGTTACCTATACGTGTGGTAGAGGAGGAAGGGACAGATTCATGCAAAGGGTCTGGTAAGAAGGTGCTTGCCATCGAGTCCATTGACCGCACAGAGGACCAATTATGAGAGACTTCCTCAAATAGGGAGGGGTTAGCCTCAGCATCTGGTTGACTGATTTCTGCTTCATCCAGGGAGTCCGAAGAATCCTGTTCTTCTGACCAGCTGCTCCAAGAAGTGTTTGGCCTAGAAAAGTCAATAGAGAAAGTTTAACTGTAACACAAAACTGTTTTCAGAGGCAAATAGAAGGCATTAGAGCTGCTTCTTACGAGGCTGTGAAAGAAGACATCATTTTTGCAGAGTCCCGGCCACTGTCTGAGTTGCTGTTGATTGCATCTGAAGTACCCTCTGCTGCAGCTATTGACATCAGAAGATTCTCTTCTGGCAACAAGATCATAGTCACACAATAATTTTTAAGAATAATTTTGATTAAATTAAATTTGGACCATTCTGTCATTGGCTTTACAAGAATTTTGCAACAACTTTGGCAAAAACCTCTCAAAAACATGTAAAGGTAAAATATATACAAATTTACTCACCAGACAGAGTTAGAAGTGTTGACTTATTGTGGTTATAAACATTAACTGGATTGGGACTCAGGTGGGGAGACTTTTGACATGGCTGAGAAGAGTTGTTGAAACGGAAACTGTCTTCTGTCAAGGAGTGTGAGCACAATGAAGAAAGAAGAGCAGAGTGATGGAATGGAGATGTGTTTGAAGCCAGGTGGAGTTGTTTCACAGCCTTCTTCCTCTTCAGCTGGCGAGTAGGCACTTGCACAGACGAGACTTTGCAGAGATCAGGGGCTAGGGTCATCTTTAAGAGGTCTGAGCCTTCAGGCAAACCGGGGAAGCGATCATGTGATGGCCATGCTGTCACATCCCCTAGATCTGGTCCCTCTATCTGTGGGACCAAGCCAGTAGCAGTCCAGAAGTCCAGGATACTAGAGTCTAATGCCTTGCTTTCCAGAAGCTACAGTCAGACAGAAGAAAATGTGGACTGTAATTCCAAGCAATAAGACAAGGCAAAATAAGAAATGTGCTTTTGTGTGTTTGCATGTGCTCTCACAGATGAAGGACTTTCTTGGAAAAGACCAGAAGATTCTGGAAAAGACAAGAAGGAGGGGCTGGAAATTTCTGATTGGATGTGGCAGATGTCTATTTCCAGAGACCGAGAAGCCGGAGAAGGAGGAATGGACATGTCTAAAGTAACCTGGGTAACAACCACACATCAACACACATCTGAAATTTGTAGTGCAAAAAAATGTGGTGCATCTTCGTCTTTGTTAAAGTATTTTGAAACTTGGCAGAGTTACCTGACTGTGAGCTTTTCTAAACATGAAACCGAGGAAACACTGGAACGGGAAAACTAACAAGGCGATGACCATCCCCAYGGTAACCGTCTCCCAGTTTACCAGCAGATAGGTTGACAAAAGTCCACTTGTATTAGAAGAATATTAATCACTTGCATTTTTTTAATCCTCCAGGACTTAAATTTTAAATATAAGCAGTCTGGCATTTTACTAGTTTGCTGAGGCATATCTTCTCACCTGTGTTTTTCCATCCCAACAGCCCCAAACCACAGAGTACCCAGAGCCAGGTAAAGGTGAAGCGCTAGGGAACAACAGGCAACTCTCTGACCCCTGGTGAAACAGCTGTGAGCAGGTCGTTCCCATAGTGACAACCACAAATGTCTCTCTGCCATTCCAAATATCAGCTGGGAGGTGAGGACTCGTTGAAACTGGGTGAGCTCTTCTGGACCTGGGAAGGACAAACTGAATGGCTAAAATGTAAACCAAAAGGYTAAAATATGGTATTAATGGTGGAAATTTATCAATTTCTAAATAAAAGTAGATCAGCCTGCATGATTATAATAAAGGCATGACAGCAAGAGACATTTTGCACTTATGGGCTGAAACAAATGTAATTAGGCTTACATGAAGCTAGGACTTCCCTTTCTACTGTGCTGTTCTTTTGATTGTCTACAGATAGCCAGTCCTCCAGCACAAAGAAGAACATGTGATCTGTCTGAGGGTCCCATACCACCACATGTTGAATATACCATGATGGGTCCAAACCTGTGTAAAAGTAAAAGTAGAAGATGAATCAAAAATGTAGGTTTCAGTAGATTCCTCACACCTATAGTACATCTAGATTAATGGTTATCTAAGTATGTTTAGCAGTAAGAAGACATTAACTACAGTCAGAAACATCATCCAGTGCCACAATGTTGTACCCTACGTGCCAAACTTTAAAACCACAGGCCAAATGTGGCCTGCAACAGCATAGTTTGTGGCTTGCTAGAGCTTCAAATATGTATTAATGTGCATATGCTGCTTTAAATCCAGCACTGACCATAACTGCATCTTTGTATGTTGATTATTTTATCTGCAAGGTGATGATGACAATGATGATGATGATGATGATGATGATGATGATGATGATGACTTTATTGTCATTCTACAGAGCACAATGAAATTACATATGAGAACACCCATTGAAGAAAAACACACATGACAAAACATGGGGGAACAGGTGAACAGGTCATGTGGCAACCGGGTCATGCTACATTTTAATAGCTGGAAATACACAGTAGGAAAGTTGAGTTTAAAAATTGCTCTGATTCTATGTTTACATCAGAAACATAGGATCATACAGCGGGTAAAATAAGTATTGAACACGTCACCATTTTTCTCAGTAAATATATTACTAGAGGTGCTAATGACATGAAATTTTCACCAGA
>NW_013952711.1:584847-586267 GCF_001266775.1 Austrofundulus limnaeus | reverse complement strand
GTACAAAGTATTAGATAAATTTCAGTAAGCGTGTTCAATACTTTTTCCCTGTGCCATTCCACATTATTACAAATTACTTCATTTCTGGACATTTATGTTTTGATTTCTTTGTATGTATGGATTGCTTGGGTTGTTACGAACATCTGGTGAAAATTTCATGTCATTAGCACCTCTAGTAATTTAGAAAAATTTTGACGCGTTCAATACTTATTTTACCCGCTGTATGCACAACTCGCGATAGAGCAAGACAGCCTGGGGCAGAGAGSGAGCTTAGGTCAGATAACACATGAGATGGTGCGGTGATCATTGGAGTCGGTGACGTTGATCCTCCTCGGCCTTGGGTTCACGGGCCAAGTTCAACACGGGTGATGGGGGTGGGAGGGAATCAAGTCCTTGTTGACATATCATCTTTGGGGAGTTTCAGATAAGCATGGCCAATCAAGGCCATGCCGCTGGGAGCCAATAGATATAAACAACCGTTTTGAATTCCCTGCTACTTTTAATGTCTTTACTGCATCTCTGAAGTGGTGAAAAWTTCCAATCAGCCAAATTCGGGGTCTCTTCGCCTCTTCACAATCTAAAGGGTCACCATGTGATTCTACATGCCAGAGGCCCGCTCCTGTGCTGCAATCCTCGTCAGAATGATGATGATGATGATGGCTTTATTGTCCTTGTACAGAGCACAATGAAATTACATTTAAGAACACCCATTCAAGAAGACACACATGACAAAAAAACATAGGGGAACAGGTGATCAGGTCATGCAGCAACCAGCAGGGGTGGCGCTACCTTTAAAAAAGAAAGCCAAAAATAATAAAAAATAAACAAAACAAAATAAAAACACAGAAGGTTAGATGAGGGGAAAAACAAAACAAAACATCATATTATATCAACAAAAGGTGACACACTATGGTGCTTATTAAAAAAACTCTACATGCAAGAGCACCTTTTTTTAGCCAGTGGTGTAATTGAGTTTACGGGGCGTGTATCTGAAGCTTGTTTTATGCACTTGTGTGAATATCTGAAGAATGAGTCCGAAGAATCCAGTCCCCAAAAAAGATAAACCCCATAGTTCAGCCATTGTTCAGAATATTGGTGTTGAATTGTTCACTTTATGTAGATTCAGGTTGTCCTTCAAGGGATGTAATTAGATGGAGTGAGAGGGGGTTGAGGTGGGTGGGGGGAACCTCGTCGACGTAAACATCAGGAAGAATTTTGTTCCACAGCCTTCTCAAGGTCACATGGGGGTGGGGGTGGGGGGGGAAATCTATAATCAGTTGTTTGGGAACAGAAGAAAATGTTTTTGGGTCAGACAGACAATAACAATTTTCCATCTGCCATCATGTCCGCTGGTACATCCAATGTGGCAAATCCAATCAGACAAATAATGTGGGAAATCCCACCGAGCCGAGCTCTCAGC
>NW_013952711.1:582879-584741 GCF_001266775.1 Austrofundulus limnaeus | reverse complement strand
CATGTCCGCTGGTACATCCAATGTGGCAAATCCAATCAGACAAATAATGTGGGAAATCCCACCGAGCCGAGCTCTCAGCTTCTCCAAGGTCAATTCCATCTGGCCAGCAAAGTCCAGGAACCACAGCCTGCCCACAACCCTCAGCAGGACCGCTTGCAGACTGAGTTCCAGCTTGCTCAAGGCTAAAGTCTGAGTGCTAAAAGGACGGCAGTCTTTCATATTGGTCAGGCAGCCAGGAAATGGCCTGAATAGCCACAGATGCTGTTTTGTAGAACACCAGGAGACCATCAAGCCAATCTGTAGAATCCAGTGATCAGAATCCAAATATACTCTATTTCCAGAACAGAGCAGAACAGAGATCCCACCTTTGGCATGTCCTCCCATGAAAGAAAACTTTGTTCCAAAAATTTATTAAGAGATCAGCTAACCAAATACGTAAAAATAAAAATATCCATAATTTCTGGTTTCAGATGAAAACGTAGAGGAGGCTCCCAAGCAGCGAAGCAGGGATGATAAGGGATGGCAGGAGAGAGGGAAAAAGTGTCTTACTCCTCTGAGAGCAGGAACAAAAAAACAAACAAACAAAAGAAAATCACATCCAGTTTGCGATTTATCTACCCCAGCAACTGAGTCTGTGTGCTCCTAGTCTGGCAGAAACCTTCCAGTGCGCCCAACAGCTTTTCAACGGCCCAGACCGCTGTTAGGGTCGCTTTCACTTTTCGATGTATCAGGAATCCATCTCCGCCAATCAGCAGAAATCCAGTTATCATAAATCCAAATATATACAAATCTTACGTCCACAATGTAAAGTGGTGTGAGACACGTCAGGTTCCAGTTTCCCCAAAAACCACCGATTCACCCCGCAGCAAGCATTCCACTTGGACAGCTTTATTCCCCTCGTTCCAGTCTTAGTGTGGAAAAAATATTGTCAAGTGCATTCAGAGACCAGTTGACCAGATCCATAATTCCTTTTATTTCAGATGGTAGGTGAAAAAAGGCTTGAAAGAGCAGCAAAGCAGGAACGCCCCCTCCAGTGGGAATTTCTTGTTGGAATGTGGGAACAATTCTGAATCAAAATTCTAGATGGTAGATACTCACCGCAACTCAACCGTGAATAAAACTTACTTATTTTTTTACTTTTAATAGTATTTCTGTATTATTTATTTCACATTCACTTTTTAGTGTTTATAAGACGGGGCTATTCAACTAAATTGCTCTGGAGGAAGGAGTTAATCAAAGTCCACATCTCTGGGGCCTGACATCCACCAAATTTCCAAATGATTTGAAATCTAACTGGAAATTAAAAAAAAAAGCTTTTTTTGAGGGGGGTGTCATTGATGGGCCAGATAATATAGAGCTCACTTATTGTTTGTTAGGCGTGCTCCACCTTAGCAATGAGATKAGAGACATGATGATTTGTGTTTAGTCATGTCAAACATGAAACTTCAAAGTTAATTACAACTGGCCCATTGAGGGTCACCATAATGCTCATGTGTCTCTCTGTGAAAATTAGCTTGACACCCCTGCTGTATGAGGTAACAATCTTTTGTAAGGGTCACCCCGAGAAGGAATAAACATTACCATCTGTCTTTGACTCTGGTCTCAAAAGACCTTCCTCAAAAGACACATTTTATTTTCTTTAATAAACAAAAGGCTCTTTATATTGTTGATTTATATTTTCTTTTAACTACAAGTTATTAACATTTTATAAATCAAAGATACATAATAAAAATAATGAGAATCTATCTTTTGCATTATAATTAAGAAAAAGAAAAACCCACAAAAAGAATATTGGGCCTCATGCAAAAACCGTTCGTACGCACAGATTTGTTCTTAAACTGTGCGTACGAGTGATTTAGGAG
>NW_013952711.1:581239-582470 GCF_001266775.1 Austrofundulus limnaeus | reverse complement strand
AATTTACGCAGCTCATTTACACACTTTTCCTGAAGATAGAAGAGTTTGTTGAATCTGACGTGACATGTTCGTACGAACCCTTCCTACGAACAAAAGTAAGAGAAATTTAGGATAAGAATACGAACATGTTCTTGCATGAGGCCCATTGTTCCAATATTCCTTTATTTGTTTTACACAAAACTTTGTTTAATCAACTGTTATTTGACAGTTTTCTGATTCATTTTTCTTTAAATAAATAGATTATCATGATTGAGTTCACTATGTTTTATTATGAAATATTTATTTGTACTTGAATGATAGACAAATAATTTAAGATTTATTTTAGTTTAAATAATTCAATTTTATTTAATTCAAAATCAGTTCATTTTCATTCAGTGTAATCCTGTCAAGTTTTCAAACAGTTTTTCTGTGCAGGTGCTGAAGTTTTAACAGACCTATGGCAAATGCCCTAGATTAAACTAAACATTCTTCCTCTTAACCAACCCAAAACCCGAGGTCACGTCCCTAGTTATTCTTCTTTTAGTATACTAACTCTGAACAAGGCACTCGACAGACAGAGAGAGAAAAAGAAGAGACGAGAGAAGACACCATCTTGTCTGAGCCGTTTTTCCTCCGCAGAAAAATCATCATTTGGCAATCAGGTTTGGCTCTTTTGCTAACGAGCAAATCTTTTATCTGAAGGGTCACGATACTTTCAGTCGTGATCAAAAGCTTTGAAGCTCCATTATTTTAAAACTTCTGATGAGAAGTATTTTATTTTGAAGAGAAAACCAAATCGGATCTGGCTCACTCCTTTGGACAGAGGCAGATCTCTGGAGACACTGAAAAGCAAAACTTTGGAAGTTTTTACTGGGAGTAAGGGACCAGGGGTCGGATTTATAAAACTGGCGTACGCACAATTTGAGCCCAGGGGTCAGATTTATAAAACTGGCGTACGCACAATTTGAGCCCAGAAACTTGCGTACGCCACTTTTTACGCCAAAGTTGTGATTTATAAAATCGAAACTTAACGTGAAAATGTGCGGTGCCTCATGCCAGCTCTGACCCATGCGTACGCTCATTTTGGAGACGGGAAACTGCGACACAGATGGTGAAGTGAGGAATTAGAGCCACACTGTGTAATGATCACTGTCAGATATTTAATTTACCTTCAGAATCAGACTTAGATTTTTATTCAGTGTGTGTGTGTGTGTGTGTGTGTGTGTGTGTGTGTGTGTGTGTGTGTGTGTGT
>NW_013952711.1:578250-581229 GCF_001266775.1 Austrofundulus limnaeus | reverse complement strand
GACTTAAACTCTATTTTTACATGAAATGAAGTCCGTGACAGGACAAGTGAGTTCTATAACTCTGTCATAGATCATCTGTAACAGGTTTGACACTGACTGAAATATTTGTTATTCAAATCTAGTTTCTTTAATGAACTCGTTAGTCAAAGTCTGAAACTCTGATATGAAAGGATGCATTTCTGCTGTTGGGCCTTATTATGCTTTGAAGGCGTGTTGGAGCAGACTCAGGACCTGAGGACCAGGGGTCGGATTTATAAAACTGGCGTACGCACAATATGAGCCCAGAAACTTGCGTACGCCACTTTTCACGCCAAGGTTGTGATTTATAAAATCCAAACTTGACGTGAAAATGTGCGGTGCCTCACGCTGGATCTGACCCATGCGTACGCTCATTTTGGAGACGTGAAACTGTGACACAGATGGTGAAGTTAGGAATTAAAGCCACACTGTGTCATGACCACTGTCAGATATTTAATTTACCTTCAGAATCAGACTTAGATTTTTATTCAACTTTATAATCAACTTAGTAATATTTATGCTTCTGCTGCTGAGCCATGAGAACCTTTGAAATAAAAAAAACTTAAATCTTAAATAAAAGTTTCCGTGTGCAACTCCATTCATCTACTTCCACCTCAGACGACCCTGACCCACAGACCCCTCCCTGACCCACAGACCCCTCCCCCATAAGAACAGCAGGACAGCAAAAGTTTTGGATACATGCGCAGGGCGCATCCACCTCGCCAGTGTGGCTGTTATAAAACTTCACATTTAAAGTCTGTATTTGTCACGCGCGCGGAGGGATGTGTGTGTGCATGTGTGTGTGTGTGTGTGTGTGTGTGTGCGCGGGGCGGGGGTGTCTGCTGCGGATAAGAGAGCAGGCAGGAGGGGGAGAGGACGAGGAGAAGAGCGGTGGACTTATTTCTAATTTTATCTGACATTTAATTTAATGTTTATTGCAGGCTCCGATGGAAAATTAATTTGAAGCTGAGTTTTTTTTAATAAAAATCGTTATATTACTCTAAAGCAAAATGAGGGAAAATCTGTGTCAATTACACACATTCTGTTCACGTGAGCAGCTGTCAGCAGCTGTCAACCTCCAGACGCACGACGGAGCGTGTCTGAACCAATCACTTTTGTTGGCATTGATCAGTTGACTGATTTAAATGCATCTTAACATTCATGAGGTACTTTGCATTGACTGTTTATGGTTGAGTGTGGGCGTGTAGAGGGTAGAACCTGAGGTGGGACCTCGTGTGCAAACTCTGACGTGCGGCTGTGATTTATCAAGGAAAGGTGCGCAGAAACGTGCGTACGTACGGTTTTATAAATCTGAAATTTTTTTTGGCGTACGCCTTTTGGCCATACGTTCACTTTTAGTATGGTTTCCACGCAATCCTTTATAAATGAGACCCCTGACCTGGCTTTCTTACCAACCTGGGTGAATTCTTCCTAACACTGAACCTGACGGTCCACAGCTCCAGGTAAAGCTGAATGTTTTGACTAGTATAC
This sequence comes from Austrofundulus limnaeus, assembly GCF_001266775.1. NCBI lineage: Eukaryota > Metazoa > Chordata > Actinopteri > Cyprinodontiformes > Rivulidae > Austrofundulus > Austrofundulus limnaeus. The sequence goes on along the minus strand of NW_013952711.1, from coordinate 579,720 downwards.
TGGAGTTCAGGCTGATGGKTTGGCTGAGACCCAAAGTGTTAGTTCGGGTTTCCTCATGTACATTGATAAGTAAAAACTTTAGCACTACCATTCTCCTTTCTTTCTATTTCTTAAACTTAAACCTTGCCATATGTTCATTTTGGTGGACAAAGGGCAAGTAAGATCCTACAGAGGGCACAGACCCAGCTTTTGAACGAACAAGTAAGACAGACCAACTTTACCACTGAAGCCATAGAAGCCAAAGAGGAACGCATCCGACAAGAATTAACATAACATCTAGATCAGACCACATTCCRACAGGCTATGGATTTTACAGAAAACGCAGGTTTAGCTCAGCATATCAAGTCCAAGACTCTACAACAAAAGAAGTTCACTTTACTGGCAACTTGACAGTCCCTTCGTAATTCCAACAAATCACAGAAGGTGGAACAACACACAGGAGCACAAGCAAATGCCAGGGAGACAGAGAAGTGGGTGAAGAATTTATCTGACAGAGAACTCACCCAGCCAGAAACTGAAATCCTGTCCAGAGGACTGAACTTTGCGGTCACACCAAGAAGAATTCCTCTGGTTGAGATGATCAAAGCCACAGAATCAGCCATTTGCAACAACAAGATTCCAGAATTTGAAGCAGAACAACTTAGGAACAAAGTTTCAGCCTGTCTCAGCAATGCCAAACCGCCACCTTCCAACATCAGTAGAGAAGAAAGAGACACTCTCATCACCCTCAACAAGGACAAGAACATCATGTTCCTCCCAGCAGACAAAGGAAGGTGCACAGTGATTTTGAACCAGAAAGACTACCTTGAGAAGATTATGACACTCCTTAGTGGCAAGACCACATACGAGCCACTGAAAAGAGATCCAGGAAGTGGATACAAGAAGAAGTTGATAGAGTGCCTGAAAAGATTAGAGCAGGACAAGGCTATTAACCGCATTCTGTACCATACACTGTACCCAGGTGAGGCCACTCCTAGTCTGTATGGTTTACCCAAAATACACAAACAGGATGTACCTGTAAGACCTATTATTAGCATGATTAACTCTGTCACTTACAATGTTTCCAAATATCTAGCATCAGTACTTGGTCCATTAGTTGGCATTTCAGATCATCACATAYAGAACACCATGGACTTTATAAACAAGGTGAGGGATGTCATCATGGAGACAGATGAAACTATGGCCTCCTTTGATGTCACATCACTCTTTACGAGCATTCCTGTTGATAAGGCGGTGGATGTGGTCTGTGTAAAATTAAAATCAGACACCACTCTCAGCAGCAGAACCACACTTTGTCCTGATGCATCTCAGTAATCCAGGTAAAAAATCAAAAGGAAAAAAATTGTATAGGTCCTCTGGACGGGTTCTTCTTTAATGAAACGTTTCGTCTCTCTTCCAAGAGACTTCTTCAGTCTGAGAGTTTCAGTCTGACAGTCTGAAACTCTCAGACTGAAGAAGTCTCTTGGAAGA
>NW_013952711.1:574447-577474 GCF_001266775.1 Austrofundulus limnaeus | reverse complement strand
GGGTTTGGGGTCTTCATTTTCACCTGAAGGTTGCATGGAATCCTGTCTTTGTTTCCTGTCTGCTTTCAAGAAAGCCCAGTCAAGAGGTGGCATTTCATCAAGGATTGTCAATTTAGTGAGAATAATAGATGTAATACTTTAATAAAGTTTAGGAAAAACTGGAAAATTATGACAAAACTTCATTTAGCAACCAAAACCTTTGACACCCTCACTTGTCACTAAATATTATGTTTTGTTTTTTCTTGCACCACAGAAAACCCACCTTCCTTTTCTAGGGGTACCATTTTTTCTTTTTTCTTTTTTGTTCTATATACCTGTATTGTCATGCCAGATGCAAATTTTCCATATCTCTCCCAGGTTGTCATCTGTCTCCACCTGAAATTGGTCCAGGCTGCCTCGCTGAAAAGCTCCATCCCTCTGCAGATGGTGTGAACCGCTCTTGCTCACACCATAGAGACTGATGCCAACATGTGCTCTGGTGCCTAATAGAGGATACCACAGTAAAAAAATCTTTTTTTCCACATTAGATAATTTAATACCATGAAAATAGAGTTATTTACAAAATCCTTGGAACATTTTTACATTTATAAGTGGTTGCTATTGGCTGACCTGCTCCAGGTCTTAAGCCCGTTTTCACCAGAACTYTGTAGTGGTACAGTCCTGGACGACYACATAGAGGRACCTGGCTCAGCCTCAGGCTGTCCAAGTGGTCCAGTTTGTGTGCAACAAGCCCCAGAAGCAGGTGAAGCACAACCAGGATAGTACACACAATCCCCACTACCATGTTCTGCGGGGGCTCATTTGCCTGCAGATAAATAGAAGACACAGATGACTACATCCTAACTCAACATTAGGAAAGTTAAGTTGGTAACATATAAGAATAGTTCTTCAAAACAAGCAAAAAATAATATAAAAAAAAGTTCCTGCTAACTATTTGTGTTCTGACATACCGGTGGCAACAGAACAACAGCCCCAGGATGAAGAAACATACTGGCCCCAAACATGGTGAGGTGCTGGGTTAAACAAAGTGCCTTGTGTAGTGTACTGCCCTCCAGTGACCGAAGACCCTCACTGCTCCAACGCCCGTCTTTCACATTGTAGTACTGACACAGAGAGCTGAAGATACACACTGAAACTCGGACAGAACAGCTGTTGTTCAGAGATGAGGCCAGGCTGACGGAAAGAAGTTGATCTGTTCCATTCAACCTGTTAAACATTTAAAACACACACACACACACACACACACACACACACACACACACACACACACACACACNCACACACACACACACACACACACACACACACACACACACACACATTTCATAGGAATCAATCTGAGCATCAAGTTTTAGCAAGAAGTTTTGTAACTCACAGTGGAGACAGAAAAATGGTTTCCTCTGAGGAGGTCTCAGCAGAGAATGCGAGAGCCCTCTCTCTCACAAGGCAGTCCTGAGATGCATTAGTTGCTGGGATCACTTTTATCTTGACATGTCCCATAGTCACTGGAGTAGTTCCTAGAAATGTATAATTSAGAATGAAAACTGCTTTTCAAATTCATAATTGAAGCAAAAAACCCATATATATGCAGTAGTGGGAATAAATACATTTTTGAGTGTGTGCTGCATGACTCACTAAAGTAATATACTTGAGAAAACCCTGAAATATGGGTAATTGTTCAACACGTACACTATGACATTCATCAAGAAAATATTGCTTTATTGGAAATGGCAAAGGGAATTGAGGAACATGACAGCTATTTAAATTGGGATCGTAATACAAAAAACTGCTGTTTTAATTCATGAAGTCATATCAGTGACTTCATGAAGTCATATCAGTGACTTCATGAAGTCATATCAGTGACTTCAGATTACAAAATCTGATTTTTGATTGTCTGGTTTAGTGTCTGTTGATTATGAGAAAATGAAAAATGGGAAATTACTAAGCCTGCCTACATGTATTCTTTTTCTATTACTATTCAAAATTTTACATCTTGTAAATTCATATTTGTTTGTCCTTTTTCTTACTAAATGAAATGGTGAAACAGAATTGTAGGCAGGGTCTGCTGAAGTCTGTTTTCCCTTCATGTTTGATTAGTGGAAAMCTCCACTGATACTGTAAAATCCAATAGCTATCCTGACTTACAAACAGCAGTTATCATTACTTGGATATCAACAATTTGAACTCATGACTTGTATTTATTAAGTAACAGTTGCATTGTGAAAAACGCAAAAATAATTAAATAAAATAAAAAAAAATACTCAGAAAGTGTTTTGAGTGAACATTACTTAATTTAGAGTTAAGCTCACTAGCAATAACACATGGCCAACATCACTCCTACTGCACAGTCAAAAAAGAAGTGTGAATGTGCATTTCAGTYTCTCCATTCCAGAACGCACCAGAACAATATTTTAGTCTTAATAATGTTTAAATATAAGAACAAAGTTAGCAGAAACATGAAATGAAAGCTTTTTTTCTATCCTTCTTCCGCAGACACCAGAGTTTTAGCTCCACCTCTTTGCTGCTGAACTGGATAATTTTCTGAAAACTCACCTCTGAAAWCAACACAAAACACTTTTGTCTGTGATTCATAACCCATTTTGAGTTGTGTTCACTAATGCTGTCACATTACACATTCAGGTTTTATTTGACATTTGTGTTGTAGTTTTCGTTACTGACTGTAGCTGACAACATGAGTCAGAGGTCTGTGTCACAGATGCAGAGGCAAAATGACCAAGACATGTTAGTGTGTTTAAAGAGAAATCCCCCTTGCTTATAAAAGGTGTTGTCTATAATGATGGATGTTAATGTGATGAAGTCTCTTAGCTGTAGAGTTGCAAAAGGAAGTTTAACTTAGAAATACTAACTGATCTCAACTTTGGGAAGAATGTTCAATGGACCAAACAAAGTAAAGTTCACATGCAATGATTAAGTAAATTAAAACAATAATTCTGAGTAATCTTTACTAAGTCAAGTACAACTAAGGCAATTTATCAAGTACATGCTACTCATGGGTGTAATTTGCAG
>NW_013952711.1:561054-574426 GCF_001266775.1 Austrofundulus limnaeus | reverse complement strand
CCCCCAACACAATTACATAATTTGCTTTAACACAACAGAAATTAACTGGTTAAGTACACAGCTGCAACTCTGTCTTCAGGTAACTTTGACCTGATTTCAACATTTATAAAAAATGAGATGCAGGGTTTTAGTCTGCTCTTGTCACATTATGGCTGGATTTGTTGAATCATGTGTTGTAGTTTTTCCTAGGCAAATTGTAGTGCTCCAGGTAAATAAACTMTTTTATTAATGAGTAAAGTAAAAAAAAAGAGTAAAGTTATTAAAGTAATGATAACTAATTGGATTTTACAGACAATTATTTGAAGTGGGGTTCTGTCAAAMGTTTATAAATAGTCAATATTATATCTGTTGTAAATGGCTGTTTGACTTACCTTAGTTTATGGAAAAATACTTTATTTCAGATCAGACTTACAAGCTAACAACTAGTCTGATTACAGTCAAAACCAAAGTGGATTGCTGAGGTCTAAAAATAACTCTGATTTCTGAAATTGTACAAATTTTCACACAAAAGCAATTTTATAAACTTTTATATGTTGCAGTTTTGCATGACATAGTTATTTACTTGTATTTTTGTGGTTGCCTGTAAGACCAATAAACATCAGAATAGCTGTARCAATTTCTGTGCAGCCTGGGCCCATAGCAGAAATTTCAAATTATTTATGCTAGAATAGCATTGTAGTGTGAAATTGGCATTGGTGTAAAGGTTTATAAAAACAATATTCACATGAGCTGCTCTGTAATTTTTGAGTTGTTGGCTGCAATCCACTTTGGTTTCAGCTCATCAATTCAGAMAGGTTTTAACACTATTTATTCAAATTTAGGTCATTCAAAGGCCCTCTCTAAGGCAATGGCACAGTTGTGCAATAACATGTTTTGTAAATATCTGTGTAACTTGGAGCCAAAGCTCAAAGTACCTGGAGTCAGGCTAAAATTGAAGGAGATGTATAAACCTGCATTTTTATACAGGTCATCTGGAGTCTTCACAGTGAAATTCAGCTGTCCTTCATTTGGGAGCATCACTCTGAGACATGTTCCATTCCTGTCCTCCCTTTCTCTCTCATTTTCACCTTCATCACCCTGAGTCATAGGGCGACTGTTTTGCAGGGTGACCTGGATGGCTTGCTCTGAGTCCAAGTCCTGGATAGGTATGGGCTGGCCTTGAGGGGTGGTGAGCTCCATGGCAACCACAGTGGTGGAGATGGGAGGGTTGGATGCACTCAGCAAAGGATTAGACTCCAGCGCTCCATCCATACCAACCACTACCTGCACCACCTCAGCACTTTGACTCCTTACATGAGCACTGAGGGAGGTGGGGATTAAGAATGGACACAAGTGAGATCTTTTAAGTCTGTCATTTGATGAGGACTGTGYAGGCGGGTTACCATTAGACTGGTTWGATTGKTGACAGCAAAGAAGTTCCAACGGATCTCCAAGAAAACCAAGTGTCTTGATGTAACTGTTRGAAAAAGAAAGGGCTGCATTGCTCAGAGCTTGTGCATGTGTAAGAGCATGCATTAAGGCTCCAGCATGGCTCAGTGCTGTTGTGACTACAGAAACTGCCTGTAGACTTGTTGAACTGGCTGGGTGAGAACTGGAAACACGGCTTGACTCCGACACAGCAGCAATGGTCCTACCTGGAGAAACAGAGGAAATTAGGTCATTTTGATTCCTATATATATATGTATATGTATATATAAAGTGTGTGTGTGTGATCAGCTTCACCTATAATATCAAGGATGTTTCTTCCTACATCTAAAGCTGGCAAATCTGTGGGACTAGTACTCTGGTCTATCACGTGGATCATTTGTCCTACAGCTTTCAAAACTTGTTCATTCACACTTTGAGATGTCAGCTCACTATGAACTGCCTGAAATGGAGAAAATGTGTAATTTTAATAAAAGTAAAGTTAGTTAAAGAAACATGGGAGAGATCTTCAGTGATTTTCAGTCATAGTTTTATACAGTATGTTCATATGAAAATATCTATTTGTATTTTTATRTTCCTGGGTCACCCTTCAGTATAATAATGCTGATTAGTATGCCATTTGGATAGTTGAGATTAAAGTTTAGAAACACTGCACTGGTTTCTCACAGTAGATTGTGTGAGTGCTGAGCTGAGCTGGTCAACATCATGTAGGGAGGACACACGAACAGAGATCAGAGCTTGGGTCACATTTTCCCTGATCTCCCTCCTAATTGAGAACTCCTCTGCAGAATCCCCAAACTTCATCTGTTGATTAAGAGAAAATTAAATAATTGTCATCCACTTAAGGGATTATTTAATTCTCTGACATATGGCAATAAGAYCTTAGAGCTTACCTGATTAAGTGTGCTGATGAGAGCAATAGAATAAGGGATGATCTCCTGAGGGTTGGCGTGTTGGACCAGGGCCCACAGGTCTGTCTGGCTTTTGTTGCGGAGCCACTGATCATCAGCTTTGTTACTAACAGGATTCTCAACTACCAGTGTTCTGAAGAACAGAAGCATCAAGACAGTGTGAGAGTTCACAAAAACTTGACATAGAGATTGTTAGTTGGATGCCTGAATAAAAGCGTGGACAACTATTCAGTTTCCAGTAAAAATGTTTGTTCTCAGATCTAAAAATTCCATCTCACTCAGCACCAATGTGTGTAGCCAGAACACAAAACTGCAATAGCTTCTAACTTCTGCTGCTGATTAGCTTAAGTCTATGTGTGCTTACTGAACCAAAACTTTTAAAGAACACCCTGGTAACACTCCTAGGGGCTGTCCTTCTTACATCAGCAGAGGAATGTACTGTATAAACAGTTTTATGTTTTATCCTGCGGGAAGGAGACACTTATTATTTAGAGACTTGCTGATTCTCTACCTGTTGAAAGTACAGTAAATAACTAAAATGAATCACAAAAAATAGATCTTAGACTGTATCTAAAAATTCAGTTAATCAGTCACAAAATTTCTTTCAATATGACTTTTAAAATTACCTGTTCAGAGCTGTGATCTTTGCCCCCAGATGGTTTTCTATCAGTACTGTAACTGTGATAACTGTTGTGTTTTTTTCAGGCCCAGGACTTCCCATAGGAACCAAGCAGCTGAATGTTGAGCGAGTACCCCTTAGGGGAAAATAATGATAGAAAATAACATGCTAATATTAATGTGAATTTACCAACATTTAACAGTGAAGTAATTGTGAGATGATTGAATCACCTGTAGAGAGTGAGCACAGGGTAAATAGGGCTAGAGAGTTGGAATGGTGCCACTTGGAAAGTATAAATCAGCTGAGAGGTCTCGCTTTCATCATCTTGCCATCCTTCCAATGTTGACAGAACCAATATGRTGTTTATAACATAAAAGTAAACATWTCAGACCAGATTGTTAATAAAATAAAATAAAAATCATTGTTACCCGAACAATTGTAAGTGACGACAGTCTCCAGCAATCGTATTTGTGATTCAGGACTTAGTTGACATACGCCATCTCGTGGTGGACCACTGGCCTGTATTGTCAAGCTGGCTCCCCCCCACCGCCTGCTGCCAGGCTGGGACACATTCAGGACAAAGGAATAACTACAACCTGGCTGCAGGACACTTGAACGCACCACCAACTTTGGTGAACCTCTTCCTGTGGAGGTTGTGATGTCATTGAGGTCAAGCGTCAGGCAGCTCTGGTCTTCAGCTCTCCAGTTGTACTGCGAAAAAAAAGCACTGTAAATGAAATCTGAATGCAATTATTAACAGCTTATTACATACTGAACATAATAAAACTAGCATTCCTTGAATAAAAGAATGCTTAAAGGGGGGTATTTTGCAAAATCAACTTTTTTTTAGCTTTATGTCATGTTACAATGTTATTCCCTCATCAAAAAATATACCCAAAGTGTTGCTTTGACTCATTATACATGTTTGAGAAATCCTTGAATCTCCTGTAGTAGCCATTTGRAGCTGCCTTAACGCTTGCTTGTACAAAGCACTGCCTATTTACACAAAGATTCTCCCTGGAGCTCAGTCTGCAGCTGAGCTCCTGCCACACAAAGCTTCCCTCCCTCAAAGCATTGTTGTAAAGATGGTAGAAAGTTCTTAAAGAGACAGAGGGCAATTTCAAGGCATTTAGAGAGGCTTTGATGCAAAGTCAAATGCATTTTGTATATATACAGCATTTTTAAAACAACTGAAGGTAACATACAGTAGTTACTATGTAAAATTTAAATTTGTGTCTGAAAAATACATAATAACCCCCTTTAAGGTTCCCCACCTTGGATGCCAAAGCTTTAAACAAACGTTTAGCCCAATCTGTGCTCTGAGTATGTGCTGAGGGGAGCTTTCAGCTATCCCACCAAATTTTATCTCAATATCTGTAACATTTTTTAATTATGGCTATTTATGATTTTGCTGAGGTTGAGTAGCCATGGTTGCCATCTTGCATTAGGTTAACTGCTGTGAAGCACCAAAGTGGACAAAAGCTGGATTAAAAAATGCAAGAGCAATCAAAGAAAACAGTGCGTGAGACCAACTGAAAGACCCATTTTGTTTTGTTCTCTTAGACTGTTTATCAAAGTTATGCATCAATTGTGTTACTGCTATGTTGTCACAATCTTCCAGTTTTTCTCTTTTTATTTCATTTTGTAAAACATTGAGCCTGGATCGGCCTCATGCACACTCTCAGTACGTCTGTGTAAACAGTACGAGACATTTGAAATGCGAGCAAGACTTAATGAAAGAGCACACTTTCATTCAGTCTCACTCGCATTTCAAATATCTCACACTGTTTCCTCTGATTGCTCTTGTTTTCGTCTAGTTTTTGTCCACTTTATAAACTTTATAAACTATAAGTGCTTTATAAACTGCAGACATCATTCAGTTGTACATTGAGTGAATTATTATTATTTTTGCATTCAGTTGTTCACTAGACAGTTTTTTCAAAGACAGACGACATTGCAGTGTGTTGGGAATGACTCTCATCTAACACTGTACCAAATTGTAGCTCAGTAACTTTAAAACTTACTGACTAATTTTCATTTATAATGTGCTTCTACAACTATAGTTATTTTTGTCTTTCATGTCAGAGGACAATAAAAAATCAGAATTTTAAATTGATGAAGGCATCTATTTATAAGACAAAATGTCAAAAACAGAAAGACCAAACCTTGTATGTATGCAACTATTATATGGTTTAATTGTAGTATTTTAAAATATAGTATTCATTGTTAAAAGGTTAAGAAATACAATATATTTTTATAGTGTGCATGTTGAGGACAACGTTATTACCTGAGCCTGATCATCACACAGTCCACATTGTCCAACAAGTACAACCGGACTGCTGTAAGTGATGTGGTGAATGGAGGAAATAACAGAACAGGAAACACATTTTACCATCACAGGAATTGCTGAAGCTTCTGTCACAGTTACCTAAAACAGATAAGACATCACAGTTTTAAAACCCAATTCTGAAATGTCTGTATTGAAGGAACATTATCTCTGCTATGCTCTACAGTGAGTAGAGTTATGCTTCTTAATAAGTTCTGCCATTGTTGATTATGTCTTTCAAACAATTTATCAGAAACTGAGACTACAACCTAACTTTATCTGCTCTTTTCTGTTTAGCTGCAGATCAGAAAAAAATACTTATGCTGCGTTCACACCGAACGCGATTTCAGCTTCAAAATCGCAGCCAACGCTGAAGTTTGAAGCTTGTGCACAGTTTGAGGTCAGACGCAGGTCAGCTCTTGAAGCGCTGCACGGCAAGAGCCTCCCCGCCCCTCCCTCCTCTGTCGGGCTCTGTTTAATGTCGGACGAGGAAGTGGCTTTGCTTTATTTACAGAGAGCAAGAGCATGTCACGTTCATCAGATAATTAATTCATAATTAATTCACCAGATAATTCAGAGTAGAGGCTCACAGCTCGCTTTCAGGACTATTTTTCCAGTCTGATGAGCTGCTGCCACGCATTGGTGAGGATATATCCTGTCAGGACACCGACTGCAGGCACTCATTTCAGCTAAAGAGCTCCTCTCCATCTGTTTCAGGTTAGTGGRCATCATTCAGTAAACTGTCCCGTCGGGAAATAAGTTGCTACGTCACACAGTGGAGTCTCTCTGATTGGTTGACGCGGCGCGACGAGCTGCAAAAGTTCAGATTTTCTAACTTCAGCGATTTGCGCCTCAGTGCGTCGAACGCTCAGATCGTTCAAATCGTTCAAATCGCGCTGCTCTAATCGCGCTTGAGGCGCTGCAGCACTTCCCGACGCTGCTTGAAGCGCGTCCACCATAGACTTTGTATGTAAACCTGAGGCTCCTGATGCTGAAATCGCGTTCGGTGTGAATGCACCATAATTGCTAAGTCATATACTAGCAATGTTCACCGTTTGATTGACAGAAACTGGTCTTCTCCCATTTTTATAGACAGTGAGTGTAAAAATGTGGACTGTGCCTGGGAGCAGCTGAGATTTGAATACAGTCATCCTCTTGTCTGTGCTCTCTATGGACTGTCTTTTTAAAGAAGACTCTGGGGAGCTCTGTAAATATAAGAGTGACATAATTAACTAAAGTCAAAACCTACTTTAACTTTGCTACTTTCAATTATATTCATAGTGGCATGAAATTAAAGAGGCTAAAACATCAACATTTACCATCATTAAGCAGGCCCAGCGATACTCCAGAGGATCATCCACTCCAAGTTCCACATCTGGGTCATAAGACTCAGACCCATCCATGACAAGATCACTGACGTTGGGCCACAGTATGTAGGAGCCTCCCTTGATGACAGCTACCAAAGGGGAGTGAACCACTGTGATGTTTGTTTTTTGTTGAACAAGTATAGGAGTTTCTTTGAAGGACACCGTGAATACCAGGCAATAGTGCCCTACATCAAGAGTATTCTTTGGAAGTAAGAGAAACGGTGAATCAGCATCCTTCCAGTTCCTTTGGCTTTTAGTTTCATTGATATGACATGCTTGCTTAAAAATTTCCCACAGGTAGATGGTCTTGTAAACAGAACAGTTAATGTCCACAGTTGCTTCGAATGAATTCAGCCTAGATCGAAAAACTGTGGGCTGGATCTGGACCAGTGACACTCTTGGACTGGAACACTGAAACTCCTCCACTTCCACTTCTAGCTGTGTAGAAACATGGCTAACATTGTTGAGAGCTTTGACCAAAATACTGTATCTCCCCTTGGAATAATACATATGACTAACAGTCTGTGAGTTTGTCACTAATATTTCAGTGGAATCTCCAAAATCCCAAATGTATCTGACATTAGTGGCATGATTTACCGAGGCTAAAAACCTGACAGCATATCCAACAAATATCCTCTGTGATTGGCAGACAAGTTGGAGGTTTTTAACAGGCCACTCAATTGTTAGAGTATCATTTATTGTCTGAGAACACACACCATTACTAGCATGCACAGTAACAGACAACAAACCATCCTCTGATGGTGTAAAGACAACTTCTTGTCCCATTAGCCACATGGATTCACCAGTTCCCAACTGAAACATCCATGTATAATTTGTTAAAAAGCCACTTTGAACTTCTGCCTTAAAAGTGGCTACTTTCAAAGCCTGTAGTGTAGCACAACAGTTAACAAGATGCAAACCTTGGATGATCTCTATTACTATAATGCTACTGGATGTCTCAGCACTGCTGACCTGGTTAAGAGCTTTCACTGAAACTAAGTATTTGCCAGCTGGAAGACTTTTTGTGGTAAATTGATCTTCAAAGATGTCCAAAATTTGAATCCAGTCTTTGTTTTTGAACATTATAACAAAGCTCACATTATTTCCTTTAGCTAATGTTGGAATAAACACAACTTCTTCCTGAGTGCACAAAGAGGTTTTGCTAATGCTCAACATAAAACCTTCGATTGGTTCCTGAACAATGACCCTGTGCAAATCACTCTGCCAACTTATCTCATTGGAGACATTCAAGTACACCTCATAGATGCCCATATCTGAAAAGCTGTGTGTAAATGTTTGATTATTGAAGGCTAAAAGAGTCTTGTTGGCCCTTTTAACTTTCCAGGCCCAGTGCAGATTGCTGCCTTTATGGGCAAACCCTTGAAAAGAAAGAGAAGTACTTACATTGAAATAAAATGGATGTTTTTGTCTATTGATTTCAATATATACTTCTTGGACTTCAGCTTGAACCAAAACCTGTTTGGTGTAATTACTCTGGCTTAAAACATTCTGAACTGTAACTGTAACTAAGTTTTGTCCCAGATTTGAAAAGGTGTAGAGTAAAAAGGGCTTATGAGTCAGCAATGGTGACACATCGGTATTCACATACCAAAGGTACTGCATGTCTGAACCAGTGTTTACAAATACAGTCATATTCACTGCTTCCCCCAGTGCCACAATGTTTGATTGTGTTGTCATGTGTGCATTTGTTACACACTCTACTGCCACAAAAGAAGCACTCGCAACAACCTCACTTAGGACATTTGAGGCTTTAACCTGAACTGAAATCCATCCAGGAGATTCAGCCATCAAATGAAAAAGCTCTCCATCACCTTGTATTTGTCGGGTTACTCCACTCTGTGTCGCGTTCCAGTAGTAAGTGATGTTGGAGCCTTTGGTTACTGAAGCACTAAATACATTTTTCTCAAGAGTAGGTAAATATTTATTGCTGGTAAGGTTTTGACATTCTATATGGAGACCATCTATTCTTTCAAAAACCTCAATAAAGATGGCTGCCTCCATTTTACTGATTAAATTTGATGCCATGACCTTCACTTTCAACACTCCTGGTTTGGAAGACATAAATCGGAATTGATAAGTCCCCTGTTTGGTTGTGGGTCTACCTTCTACTGTCCAGTAGTAGYTAATGATGCTAGGAGTACTGCTAACTGCTGTGACAACAATTTCCTTCCCTACAATGGCATAAAGTTCATCAGTGTGTAGTGAAAGGTCTGAAACAGGAAGTGCGACATTCACTGTAAGGGTTGCAGAGTCCTGGCTGACAAAGTTAAATGCTGTGATGGTGACTGTGAATTTACCAACTGAGGTAAAGACGTGGGACACATTTGGCTGCTTCTCCACAGGAGATTCATCTCCAAAGTCCCACAGCAATGACACGTTACTGCCAACACAACTAGCAACCCAAAATAACGTTGACGTATTGACTGTGAGTGTTTCACTTGGACTATCATGTGCAATAATGGGATTCCTAACCGGTTTCTGAATGGTGATAGTAGCGTTGGCCGTTTTGTTGCTGACTCTGTTGCTTGCGAGTACAGACAACTCTTCAACACCTTCACTTCTGAAGATAAAACACTTCTGAGAGTTTTCTGTAGTGTCAACAAGACCAGAGGAGCTATTAAACCACTTAAACTGGTAAGCTGTAGTTTGTTTGGGGGAAACCAACACACTAAGGCACACCTGTTCTCCTACTGCCACAACATCCTGTGATATCTGCAACTCAGCTTTAGTTACTGGACTTTCAACACAGATGCTTGTCATAAATGATACATTTGTAATAGAACTAAACACAGTCATATTTATGCGAAATATCCCGGGGTTTGGAAATGTGTGCATGACTGTTGGTTGTCCAGTCAATACAACTAAAGGTGAATCTCGCCCAAAAGCCCAATGGAAACTCAGAGCAGAAATATTTCCATTCACCTGAGCTCTTAGCTGTATGGCTTTTCCACTCATGACACATTCTGTTGGGAGAACTCCACTGACAGTCAAACTGTAAACTTCAACAGTGACAGACTGGTGAGCATGGCTGACAGGGTTAGAAACTGCCACGCCAACTTTGTAGCTCCCTGGAAACATATAGACATGGGAGATGGATCCATCTGTAAGGTTTGCCAGCAGAGACTTATCACCGAAGTCAAAATCCCAAATGAGACTAGTGCCAGAGGCAACTGTAGCTCTGAAATCCATAGGAGATCCTGCTTCACTTGCTCCACCGTGTGTGACAGTTAATCCAGAGATTTCCTCCATGACAACCACGACAAGTGAGGCAGTAAGAGAAGAAACAATGTTGTTGGTAGATACAGTGATGTTATAAACTCCTGCAGATACAAAGCTGTGACTGACTCTCTGATCCAAACCTTGAACATATTTAGAGGTATCGCCAAAGTCCCAAGTGTAGAGGATGCCAGAAGAGGATGGTTTGATGGAAGCTTCCAGATGAAGGATTCCCTTCACAAGCGGAGTTAAAGTAGAAGGTAGAATTAGGAGGCTAGTCAGCTGAGGGCGAGCACTGATCRTCATGGATGAACTGGTGCTGGCAAACTGATCAGAGACTTGAACCGTAAAAGTATAGTTTCCTGGAAGAGTAATAGAAGAAGACCATTTTACTCGGTGGTGTTGAATAGTAAAGGTGAATAGATAAATTTACCACAGTGTCAATCTATAAAACCACCACTAAATGAATCTAATGGAATGTGTAAATCACAGATAAAATGACGTAAACAAAACAGAATAGAATTTAAAGAAATAGTTTAAAATTCTACATGAATGAGATTTGAAATGTCAAAATTAAATATGGAGGGATGATTTCTCATTTTAATATTGGGTTAATCAACACCAACACTTCCACAATCCAACTTTATAAAAATGGTATAGTGTCAATAATATAAGCCACAGATATTAAGTAGGCATTTTGAAATAAATCAAATAACAAATAAAACATTTACTAAAAAACTAATTACTTTGATTTTTGCCAACAAGGTTATTTTGAAGTGAAAATAAACCTGAAATATTTATAAGTTGTAACAAAAACAGAATTGAAATGGGGGAAAAATCTTACCTGATGTAGATAGCTCTGTATGGGAAAATAGAGTTTTATTCTAACTGGACGTATGAGTGAATGACTAGTCTGAACATGCCCAAGACTAAAGGATTACTTAAAACAGCTCCAATCATCAAAAATTCAAAGCAGTTTATGCGAATGCTATTCCATAGACATTTACACAATCTTCAGTTTATTAACACAGTTATTTACATATAATTCCATGTTTTACTTTGCAAATGCAAATAACATCAATCATTGCAAGAAGTTAAAGTTTCAGTGCAGCCTGTGGTCAAATCTGTCTGGAAAAGTATAATATTTCTGCTGAAATCACTGTGTAATGTAACAAAGACACTGTTGTAAAGCTTTAAATAATAACATTTGTGTTATTATTGTGTGTTAAATTTGAGAAAACACAAAGGAGAACCTGACATGGCAAAAAAGCACAAACTATGCTTGACTAAGGATGTAGTGAAAACTATTTGACTATATACTGTAGACCAGGGCTGATGTGCTGAGTGGCTGCAACTGTGACTTGATGGAAACAGGGGCCAAGTGTAAATGAGTGGAAAAGTACTAACTGAGGGGACAGTGGCTGATAACACGAAGTAATACACAAAGATTAATCAAATGAAAACACAAGGAACAGAATTAAACACAAGAATTATAAAACTAAAAGAACAACCATGATTACACAAAGGAAGTAAACCCCAATAATAAAATTAATCAAAAAGACACAGATTGTGACATTTTTAAGCCACAGTCAAAACAACATTACATGGTTATTTTGTCAGAAATATTCAATTTTTAATGGACCCAGGCTGCATCTRATGTGTTACAGCTAGCTGCTGCTGCTGTCACCTTAAGCACATTCAAAAACATTAACTGTAAGATTTTATTTAATTAATCCTAAAAATTGAATTTAACAGCTGTGTAAAATGTAAATATTGCTTTAACAAGAACTGTTCCTAGATTTTGCAAATTGGAGCTGTTTTTAAAAGACAGCAATCCACTTTGATCTGAGCCACATTTAGCTGTCAGCTCAACATTCTTGTCACACCTAAACTCTATGTTTCCAAACTGATGCTGTTCTAAGAGCTATCTGCAACAGGTAAGATACTCTTTCTTCAAAATCTTTACACAGACCACCCTTTAAAAGTGCCTACAAATTAAAGTTTCTCTGTTTCAGTAAATGCAACTCATTTAATAATGCACATAAAACAGATTTGTTGTTATCTATAAGTACTTCTTTCAAAGTGTGTTTACCTGGGACGTAATAAGTGTGATTCACTGAGTCCTGAACATAGACCTGTTTTTCTCCTCTCACAAGTCCATCCATGTTCCGACATGGAGCAGACTGTGTGTGAATGATGCCTTCACTATCATCCCCAAAATCCCATCTGCATGGCAAGAAGCACATGCCACAGGTTAAGTTATTTGTGCAAAAACTACAGACCAACTTTGTTTTGTTTAAGATTTTTAGAGATAGTTTGTAACAAGAAAAAAACATGCTTTTTATTGAAAAGTGTATTTGAGAAGTCCTTGCCTGAAGGTAAGTGGAAGGGAGATATCCACTCTGACTCTTACAGTGTAGAGGTGAAGAACGTTTACAGCTACAGCCTCCAGGTCAAACAGGAAGTGCGGTTCAGTCAGTGGTGCCTTTACGTCAGTCGTCAGGAGGATCTGGAGGCTCTGGGAGCTCACAGGATTTGATGCCATCACCTAGAAGAAGTTTGAAGACATCTGTGTCATTTTGTTTTTAACATTACTTATTGTTATCAGGTTAATTACAACATATTCAACATATAAGCAAATTTAGAAATCAAAAATGTTTACCTGGAGCTGATGCTCTGCAGGTTTCTCGAACATGATGCTGTAAAATTCACCTTCATGCACAGACTCCTCCAAATCGTCAACCATCCATGTGACTTTAACTGGAAAACCACTTAGCACTTTGGCTGTAAATRCCTGCAAATAGAGTAAAAAAATTAAAGTTTGTGGAATTATAACACAGCATTCTACATTATTATGGAAATTATTTTTACGTGTCATAAAGATTACTTTTTTTTTTCAGTTAAACTCCTAGATGCTACTGTGTCCTGGGGCTCTTTGGATCACTGAAATCAGTGATTTGTTTGCCAGGTGAGCCCAAATAAAGAAAAAACACTGAAGAAGAAAGAAAGTTCCACAGACCACCATTTTCAAGTAATAAGAGAAATTAAAGGATCTCTCTGGTGCCAAAAAATGTGAAATAGTTAAATGTCTTGGACAAGGTATGAAAATGACTCAAATCATCTTCATGCATTACAATTCACCATCTCATGCTGTAAGGAATACTTCTGCATCATTGGTTGCTACAGGCATAACAGGAGAGAAACTCATGCCCCCATCCCCTCCGGACCTCAGCCTTTATTGAGAACCGAAATACAGTAAATATGAAGGTGGGAGGCAGGTAACATCCAAACAGCAGCTCAGAGAGAATGGGCCTCATGCAAGAACCATTCGTACGCACAGATTTGTTCTTAAATTGTGCGTACGAGTGATTTAGGAGAATTTGTGGCATTCACCAATGTTTTCGTATTCTAAGATTTTTTTCAGGTTACGGTGCGCAGTGCTGTGTCTTCTGAATAAATGAAAATGATTTAACACAGTTGTTTATAC
>NW_013952711.1:553931-559198 GCF_001266775.1 Austrofundulus limnaeus | reverse complement strand
GTATAAACAACTGTGTTAAATCATTTTCATTTATTCAGAAGACACAGCACTGCGCACCGTAACCTGAAAAAAATCTTAGAATACGAAAACATTGGTGAATGCCACAAATTCTCCTAAATCACTCGTACGCACAACTTGAGAACAAATCTGTGCGTACGAATGGTTCTTGCATGAGGCCCAATGTTTTGAAATGATGTTGTGTGCATTAATTTGGAACAGTGCATTTTAGGTTTTTTGGTTTTGCAAAAAAGTACTATTGGGAGAATTTTTTTTCAACAACATTCAAATTGTACTCTAAGAGTTGATGACTTGAAGGCAAGGTCTCAATTTACCGGTTGGTCTATGTTCCCACCCTCATCTGTGGTCACGTGCTTTGGGTATTAACTGAAAGAACAAGATCACGGATACAAGTGGCCAAAATGAGTTTCCTCCGCAGGGAAGCTCGGTCATCTGGGAGGGACTCAGAATAGAGCCGCTGCTCCTCCTTGTCGAGAGGAGCCAGTTGAGGTGGCTCGGGCATCTGGTTAGGATGCCTCCTGAACGCCTCCCTGGTCAGGTGTCCCAGGCACGTACCACTGGGAGGAGACCCAGAGGAAGGCCCAGGACATGTTGGAGGATCTATGTTGGCCTGGGAATACCTTGGGATTCCCCCAGATGAGCTGGCCCAAGTGGCTGGGAGAAGGAATTCTTGTCTCCCTGCTTAGAGTGCTACCCCCAAGACCCGAACATTAAGTTCCACAATAAGTGGAAGAAAACGGACAGACGGACGGATGGACCGACAGTTGATGACTTGAAAATTATYCTGTCATTTACACTGACTATTTAGGAACTTTGGAGCAAAATAGCATTTGCATAATAATTTCTACATAGTGCAGTATACTGCCCTCCTTCCTAACGCAGACTTTGAGTCCAACAACTAAGCTAAAAAAATGTAACTTCTTGTGTTTGTAGGAGAAGATGCTTGTGAAGTGTTTCAAAGCTGTTCCAGAATTCCACTCACCTGTGTTGTTTGTATTAGAGTCCTCAGGCATTCATGTGGCTCCACAGTAAGACCTGTCACTGCCTCGTAGCTTTGAACTTCCACACTCAGACTCTGAAACCTGTTTTCATCCGTCACACTAATGTTGAGAGTCTGAACACCCGGTGATGGCAACACAAGAATCACAGAGGAAAACCAGCTGTCCTTGGACTTTGTCCTACAGTCAGGTGCAGACTGAAGCACCTCCTCTGGACAAGATGGATGAAAGGGGACTTCAGTTTGGAGAACTGGAAATGACCAGGTGCTTTTGGCTTTATCTCCAAATAAAGTCTTGATGACAATAACAGTTGGGGCATTGATTTGTACATTAATGYGGTTCTTTTCATCTGGAAGAGGATGGATGATATTTATTTTGAAGTTTGACCCTTTAAAGGATCCTGCAATCGGGGGCTTGGCATCGGACGCAGATGTATGCATCAAGTCCAGAATATCTTCATGTTCAGTTCCTGGGTGAAGTTTGTCTTCATAGAGGATTCTTAGATTGCACACCACTCCATCCACCCACGTGCTTCCTTGGGGGAGTGAGGTGAGGCCCCCCTCCCACCAGCCTCCCCACTCTGCTCCTCTGAGGGCCACAAAACTTTGGCGCCAAGGAGAGCTCATTGAGGCATCACTCTTCAGGCAGTGCAGAAATGCTCCAGAGTTAAGGGTGTGTTGCACGGCTACAACATCGTCCGGGTACACCATGATGCCTTGCTCCGGCAGAAGAATCTGTCATCGAAAAACGAGAATTAAAAAAAAAAAAAGAATTTATCATAGAACTCTGAAAATAAGCTTAGAATATGATTTAGCAATTGGTTCAAAAAGATCAGGCGCAATCAAGCTACTACCTCATCAAATTAAAGTTCAATATCTGTAAAACTCTTAATCATTTTTGTTTTGTGCTGCGGTGGCCATCTTGAATCACATTGTAGAAATACAATCAATGTTGACTTTCTGAACCTGTCCAGTGGTTCATGAGATATTTTGCAAACACAACTACAGAAACAGGCAAAACCATTTTCGCCTGCCTTTCRGTGATGGCTGATAAAATCGACTCACATTTAGTGTTCTGAACTCAGAGCTTGGGTTTATGCKCAGAGGCATGTCTGCCACCTGGTGGTAAAGAGGAGGAAGGGATGAGTATCTTGGAGGTGAAGTGAAGCCCCGGCTCCTGACTGCAGCATCGTAGGAGCTGCATGGACTGGTGTTGGGGACACAGGCCTCCAGCAGGGGGCACCAGTACCATCCAAGGCTGCAGCCCCCTGTGGTGTTACAGAGGGGCAGAGCTGAGCAGCAGCTGAACGYGTTCAGGAGAGAGCTGCAACCTGAAATAAAGAACTTATTACTTATTATATTAACCTGCAGACAACAATAACAACTACAAGGAACACGTGGGAGAAATACCTGGCGGTACCAGGTGGTGGGTGGGACTGCAGTAGGGTCGGAGGATCTGAACCCGAGCCAGAGAAGACACGGAGCTGGGCTGGACCACCAGCTCTACTGAAACCAGCTGACCAGCATGGCTGAACCACAAACCAGGGAACAGAAGCATCTGTGTGGATGAGAGAAGAAGAGCTGACAACAAATATTTTATCATTTAACAACAGGCAGTTTATACAGTACACTTGTTGAAAAATACCTGAGTCACTACAATGCAAAATTTGAGAAACTTCATSATRGGGGGYAACATTTTACTGGTTATTTTGGTGATACAACAGCTAGCTGTTGACCAGAGCAAGATCAATGAAGTGCATCATCGTCATCAATGACAATTTTCCCATTGCTCCTCAGTTTAAAGAACTAATATCGTGACATGATGGTAGGAAATCAYAGAGCATATCATCAGAGCATCCTTATATAATTAATTGGTTGAACAAACCACTTGCAAGAACTATTTAGATTTRTGAACTCTTTTAAATATTCCCAGGTTTATCCAACTGCATGGCATAATTAATAACAAAATATAGTCCCAATRTCCTCAAAAGAGGATTTTGTTTTTACCAACATTGTACTTTTGAAATTTGTCAAATTTGTATGCCTTTTAAAGCTGAAGATGTRGTTGATGCTGCACAAACCTCCACCGTGCGTTGTCCAATATCTGGTGCAGTGTGAAGTGGCTGTATCACTGTGTGAGTGTAGACTCCAGTCATGACAACCAATCCAGTCAGGTAACTCTCTGCAGATGGTAATGCATCTGCACGAAGAGGAAGAAACCCAAATCATACAATCTCGTTTGAAAAGGCAGTTCTTTATTAATATTGCCTTATCATGAATCACCATCCTTCCCATGAGTCCCTGGTGTTCAGGAATAAACCTACCGGTTGCTTGATTTTCACACATGAAGTGGTATTGTTCAGAACACCGAGCTCTCCTCCACCTTCCCGGGGTTCCCACAGCCATTTGAGGGCACAGCTCCGGATTTGCTCTATCTCTGCCCCACCACGATGAAGTTTGTGGCTCCGTAAGCCCCAACAAGTCGGGTCCTTCTGTCCGTGATGCATTTAACCATATCCATCCTGTGGCTTTACTAAACATAAACAGAAATGTGTTTTTTATAGTATCTGTTCCAAAAGATGGAGCACAGGAAAGAATACAAAATGGGGAATATCAGAAGCTTTTTAATGGACTCACTCTGTAAAACGACTATGGATGAAATATTGCATCTCCTCACTTTGAACAGATGCCAGGTTGCCTCCCCAGATCTCTCGACAGGACTTTTGTGCCTCAAACCATGATGAGGTTATGTCAGAGAGCCAAAAGCAGAGCAGGCTGCTCAGGTGGATCTGACCTCCTGTTGGACAAGGAGTGTTCCCTGGAAGGCAAAAACCAAACAAGCATTTAAGAAGAAGAATTTTTTTGCTTATGAATGATCTAGTGGCATGGTTTAAATTAGGGATATCCAAGCCTGRTCTTTGAAGGCCACTATCCTGCATGTTTTAGASRTTTCTCTGCTCCAACACACCTGATTTAAATGATTCGGTGATTAACGGAATTCTGCAGAACTTGAAAGCGTAATTTAATCACTGAATTAGATGTGGTGGAGCAGAGACCTGTAAAACATGCAGGATAGTGGCCCACAAAGATCAGGACTGGACACTCCTGGTTTAGATCAAAGCATGTTCATGGTAGAATGGCCCATTCAAAGTCCAGACCTTAATCGAACTCAGAATCATGAAGCAAGACATGAAAACTGCTGTTCACACTTGAGTTTCAAATTGAGAAATTTATTTTGATTACTTCAAAATTACACTCTTAGAAAATTCGACTTGTCATCACTGGCTGATGAAATACATCAGATCTGTTTTAAAACTCGTAAGGTGGCTAACCTTTCAGTATGACAAAACAGCGTTTTAAAACATTGTTTTCCAGATAAGCTTGTGGCTAGTTTATTCTTGGTACAAAGGAAAACATCTCACCTCTGGCCCTGGTGATCAAAACCATCCAAAGAATCCAGAACGGCGCACGATTTAATGCTGCACCTGTCATTTTCAYGACTGATTCATACTCTAAGTAACGAGAGTGTCCCAGAAATTAAAGTACTCCAAAATGGTGCATTAGATATAAAGATTCCTCTTTATCCTTGTCTTGTTCCTGACGCTACGTTAAAAGTGACTGCCTAACTCTCAGCTTTGCCTCCTTTTTTTCCCCACTCAGGCTTTCATTTCCTTGTACTTATTTGCTTGKTTTGGAAACACACATGAGTTATTATAGAGTCATTATTTCAAAGGCTTCTTCTCTGGTCTTTGTGAGCGCCTGGGTGAATACCCTGGTGTCTCTCAGCAACAGCCTTAGAGGCAGAGTGGACAGAAGAGGCTGGTGCTGCTCATTAACATGTTGTAAAAACTCACTTAGATAGGACACAATGGAGGCGCCTTTCAAAACTGTACTCACAGTCCAAGAAGGAGAGAGTGTTTGAGAACAATGAATTTGGAGAATTGGTGTGTGTGTGTGTGTGTGTGTGTGGTTACAGCTTTGGTGACATTTGGGGGCAATTTTAAGACAAAAATCCTACCTTTGGGGACAAGTTGTGCATTTGGGGACAAAAGTGGAGTCCCCATTTGGTTTAAATGCCATTGGTGGGTTGGGGGTGTGGTTTAGGACCAAGGTGGGAATTGAGTTTAGGTTAGTTTTAGGGTCAGGTAGGTGAGGAACCTGTGAGGTTAGCTTTAGGGTTTGTGGTCAGGGTTGGGCTGTAGAAATGTAATGGAAGTCAATGGAATGTCCCCAATTAGATAGCTGTGCAAAC
>NW_013952711.1:545390-553524 GCF_001266775.1 Austrofundulus limnaeus | reverse complement strand
TGTGTGTGTGTGTGTGTGTGTGTGTGTGTGTGTGTGTGTGTGTGTGTGTTGGGTGGGGGGTGTTCCCAGCACTAACACCAGGAACTCATCACCAGCCAAGCTAAAGCTTTGTGACGCAAAAGGACAGAAAAAAGTTTTAAAGGACAGGATGCCATCTGTGTTACCCTGGAAGCCAATCAAGCTGAAGGCAGTGATAAAACACCTTAAGCTCAAGTTGTTGGTTCAGTACTATGGTAACCATTGTTCRTTTTTGTTTTTGAAAGAGTCAAAGATCCAGCAAAMAGGAGCTCAGGATTTTATGGAGACTCAGTAGYAACATTAAAGTCACTGAGCTGTTTTATACTTAGCTATCCATTTTGTGCTCTAAGTCTGTATTTATGTGCCATAATTAACAGATTGTAAAGGCACAGAAGTGTACTACATTTAAAAATAAGCAATCAAGCATTGCTTGAAAGAATGCATGTCCCCTCTCTTCTTTCATGATTGAGTTTAAAATTAGATAAAGTGATAGAATAGAATAGAATAGAATAGAATAGAATAAAATAGAATAGAATAGAATTTTAATGTCCACTGTAGTGACAATATTTTTCTGTCTCACCAGACATGCAAAGTATACAGAACGTATCAAGTTGCGATAACAATAAAAACCTGGACAAGTTCATAAGGAACTGTGAAACAACTTCAGAGACTCAAACWGACTAAAACCAGGGTGTGAACTATCTGCAGTCATTCTCTGGCTTTCCTCCCTGTCCTGTCAGTACAGAGGTGCATCTTATGCTGAAATAAGATGTGGTTATAGCCTKTTTGTTTTAACCCTAAGGAAAACATTATGCACGATCATGTATTGCAATGTTGGAAGGTGTCACATCATGTGTTTGGGCTCAGAGTATGTGTTGAAGATGACTCAGCAGCTACCACTACACCAGGTTTAAACTCAATATTTTAAGAAAATGATTGAGCTGTAGCCAATAAATTMAWTYTGATGATACAWTTTTCTGTAGCTATTTTAGATTTGATCAGTTCCAAAAGTTAATAATCAGTCATGTACACTGAAGGAGATTTATTACAATTCATTTGGTGTCCAAATGAAATTAATTTCAACAGTTAATGCCCAAGATGTTACATGTGTGCTAAAAACATACGTTGGGAATTACTTCCAGCTTCTACCACATAAAATATCTGAAGCTGAAAAAAATATTTTTTTTCCCAATGATCTGTAGATATTTTGGCAACAGAAAAAACAACCACACAATAATATATCACTACTGAGACTAAATCGAGTCTAATTCAGCAGAACTGTGCTGTCATGTCGGCAGCAGAACACGAGAGGGCAGCAAAGAGTCTCTRCAGAAACTCAACACGGAAGTGAGTTAAAAAACGGAAAAGAAGAAAGCAGCTGATGGTGGCATCTCAGAGGTAATACATTACATACGAGAAAGCATATGACCAAACTGATCTTTTTAGTCGGTAGAGCTTATTTAAAACCAAGTAAACATATGTACCCTGAGATAGAACTTGGTATTCAAAGTGTAGCAGGTCTGGACTTCGGTGTTTCCTTTAAATATGACTGWGTGAAATTGCTTCGGTCTCCTAAATCTGCCGCTACATTAACATTTGTAACCTAGAATTTATTATTGTTGTGTTTTTRCTGATGCAAATGCCAATTACTGGAAAACAAAAAAAGCATTGTTCGTCATATATGGAGTTAATCAGAATTAGGTCGCTTTTGTCATAATCCTCCTGCAGAACAAAATGTTTTCAAGGAGTTATTACCCAGAAATAAGCTCTTTATTCAGCTGAAATGTATTTAATAACCACGGCTTGTGAGCCGAATTTTCCGGAAGGGGTTAATTAATAAAAATAACTGTAGTTTGTAGTTAATCACTTGAGTACACAAGCCAGGCGGAGTTAAACATGAAATCCTACATATTTTGAGTATAGTTTGGTTWAAAAAAAATGAAACTAGCAGATTTGTGTACTTGGAGTTGAAGTTTGTTTACCTGAATTTTGTCCATTTTGAATTTAATGCACAGCTGACATTTTTTAACACATTTGAAACTTGCAAATTTTTCTTTTAAAGAGAGAAAATGTTTCTATGTTGCGTTTATTGTATCTAAATACAATGAAAGGCCCAGCATTTGGAAAAAAACAAGCAACTTCCTTTTTGCCAAGTTTAGACTGAGATTATTTTCTTTTGTTGAGAAATGGTAAATGKTACTGAACTTATAGAGCTAACAGACATTCACACACTGATATCACATAGATGTCACGACCAGTATGTATGAGTATGTGTTGAGAAAATTGCAGCTTCTTCTACCACATCAAATTTTATTTCAGTTTATGTTGAATTGACCGACATAAACATTTTTGTGTTGGCTYATGTTGGTCAGCTGTGGTGACCATATAGGATTGGATTTCTTCAGTTGTAGATGTACGTACAGAGATTACATCATGGATGTTTCTTTAGATTTATTTAATTGTGCATTAGTTGTTTAGCTAACACACTCTGGTAAATATCTACTCTAAGATGATGCTAAACTCCAGAGCTCAGAAGGTCAACTCCACCGTTGCTGTGTGTTGAAAGTCATGTGCAGCTGTTGTTCTGTGTCGTTATGTTCCAGCAGGTTCTATGCTCCGGCTCCGGACGAGTGAGGAAGAATCAAACAGCAGTGAGATCTCCCGGCTCCGGCACGTTGTGTTACAAAACGATGACCAACTCGTTGACGAGATGCTCTGCCAGGAGATCTACAAGAAAGTCATCAACTGCCGAGGAGGGTGGGGCATCGCAGGCACCCCCCTGCATGCTGCCGTGTCCAAAGGTCACCTCAGCTGCCTGCAGGTTCTGCTGGCTCATGGTGCTCTCGTAGAGTGTGTGGACGTTAAAGCCCAGACGCCTCTGTTTGCAGCTGTTCGGGGGAAATATCTGGATTGTGTCTTAGCTCTCCTCAGAGCCGGTGCCAACCCCAAYGGCAACCCGTCTAATAACGGCTCTCCGGTCCTCACGGCGGCGCGGGAAGGGGACGTGGAGATCCTGAGGCAGCTGCTCATACACGGCGCCGAGGTGAACTCTCGCTCCAAGGTCCTACTGTGGACCTCCAGTGCCAGGGTGAGCAGCGGGCCCCTGTACCTGGCTGCTGTTTATGGACACATGGAGTGCTTCAGACTGCTGCTCCTCTATGGTGCGGACCCGGATTACAACTGCGGGGATGCAAAGCTGCTGAGCTCCGTCAAGCAGCCTAAAACGGTGCTGGAGATGTGCCTGAGGCACGGCTGCAGCGTGGAGTACATCCAGCTGCTGATTGACTTTGGAGCCAACGTCTACCTCCCCACGCTGATCATCGAGAAGTCCACCAAGCAGAACGAAGCTGTGGAGCTGCTTCTGAGGGAGAGAGGTACTGAAAACCCAGGTTACCAGGAAATACTTGAAGCAGCCACAMACCGGGTTATTTGCTTTTTATTTATGAATAGAAATAAAAACAGAATGTAATTATTAGCAAATCTCATAAAACTGTATTTTAATTACAGTAGAACTCAGTAAACATATAAAATATTTAAACTAGGAAAGAAATAAGGTCATTTTGATTTTGGTGGCAGCAACACATCTCAGAAACGTTGGGACAGGACCGTGTTTCCCACTGTGAAGCAGCCCCTCTTTAGTCATCACTCTGTAAACATGTAGAGRCTCAGGAGACCAGCTGTCCTCTTCTGGTCTTGTTTTCAGTTGGTGAGAGGTCTGGACTGCAGGTTCAGTTCAGCAGCTGAACTCTTTAACTATGAAACCATGATGCTGTTGTTGATGCAGCATGTTGTTCAGAATCATTTTGCTGAAAAAGACCAGATTTCTCTAAAAAAAAAAAGACATCTGGATGTGAGCACATGTTCTAAAACCTGTACACACTTTGTCTGCACTGTTTGTTTTCCAGATGAATAAACTGCTTATGCCATGGGCACCAGTGCACCCCAATACCACCAGAGAGGCAGTTTTATGAACTGTGCTTTTATGAATAACATGCTGGATGCTTCCCTCCTCTTTGGTAAAAAAAGCGTAACATCCGTGGTTTCTTATATAGGTGTAAGAAAATATCAGTACACTGAACTATCTCTATATTTCTAAGTCCTGATGGCTGAATCTGAGCAGTTTAGAACAACACTCCTGACATCAGAGCTGAGGTAAGTTTGCTAACAGTCCCTAAGCCAAATCGAAGTGTCCTGTTTGGGAGGCTCTTTCAGAATGCAGTCGGCCGTCACGTTACGGAAGTTAAGCATTTGTCCAGYACCCTGAGCTGAAGGGGTTCCCAAGAGACAGTATTGAAGTGGCCAGATGTAACAGTCAATGAAACACTGAGTGCAATGTGTCCTCGTGTTGTTTTTCACATTCCTATCAATTCCAGCCTTTTGCTGCTCTCATTCCAACACTTTAGGGATGTGTTGCTGCCATAAGACTAAATTGCCAACCCCTCCCCAAAGGAAAAAGCATAAATTCTCAGTTTGATCATTTGTTAAATTATACTATGTCAAATTATGAATAAAATAGATTTATGCGATTTGCAATTTTTTTTGCAGTTTTCTTCCTAATGTGTTTTGGATTTGGTGTTGTAAATAGAATACCAAAAAGCAGGAAAAACTTTACCAACTTTATTTCASTTCTCACACTCTGCAGGATGTGAGCTGCTGCTCTAATTGTGAGTTGGAAAAAAATGGAAATAGTTAAATAAATATACTCTAGAACTAGTAACTTTGGTAAACATGAAACCCAAATAGGGATTTTGAAAATGTAAAGACATGTCTGCCATGTATGTGGATGGATGCTCATTCCACCACGACAAAATCTGCAAAGCTGCTGTTGGAGTAGACCTACTGCAAGATCCCTACAATAAGTTTAGGAGTTAAAAAATGTTACAACTTTTTCTGAGTCTGTGGGAACAAAATTAATTCAGACGTCACACAAGGCCGTTCTAAAGAATAGATATTAAACTGATGCATTAGTTATAAACAGTAAAACTGATTTGCAGTCGGCTCCTTTAATAACAAACATTTCCTCCTCTCCTTTCACTCCCAGGAAATCCCAAAGCCTTGACTTCTCAGTGCCGACTCGCCGTGCGAAGATACCTGAAGAAGATTAACAAGATCCACTGTATCGAGCAGCTGGAAATGCCAACAAGTCTTAAAAACTTCTTGCTGTATAAAACGCCCCCGCTCATTGTTCTGTAGGGTCTTTTTTTTTTTATTATTACTCATTTTGATTCAGCTAGTTTGACCTTATTTGTCTTAAAATGCTTCATGTCTCCACATTTTATTCTGTTTTAGCATGTTTGTCCTCCCATAAGATTAAAGATTAAATATGGATCACGCTCCTGTGTTTCTTTTGAAGCCCATTTCTTTCATTTTAAAGGCACTTTTAAAAAAGRTAAGAAATCATTATTACATGAAGAGTGCTGTGATAGAGGTAAAGCAGCTGTTGGTTTAAGCCAAATTAAAATTTAACGTCACAGATTTAAGGCCTCTTCTACAAGGCTTGTAAGCCCAGCTTAAAGAAAAYACATTTATTTCAGTAAGTTTTATTTATTTTATTTTACCTTGTTTATCCAGGCAAATCCCATTGAGATCACAGATCTGTTTTTCAAGGGTGGCCTGGGMCTGAAGGCAAGATGCTGCAGATCTTCTACAAGTCTGTTGTTGAGAGCGTCATCTCTTCTGCCATCATCTGTTGGGGCAGCAGCATCAGAGCCAGGGACCTAAAAAGGCTAAACAACCTGATAAAGAAGGCTGGTTCTGTTCTGGGGACGACTGTGGAATCTCTGGAGATGATGGTGCAAAGAAGGATTTTACATAAAATCAAGAACATTGTGGACAACCCTGACCATCYTCTTCATCAGACTGTCATAGAAAAACATTGTCTTCAGTCGGAGGCTTCTTCAATTTCACTGTAATACAGACCGCTTATAGAAGATCATTCCTGCCATCAGTATCTACAATAACTCTTTAGTTAAATGAGTTACTACAACATGCAATTTCACTCCGGGATCAATGAATTATGTTTGAATTTAATATAATTTAATTTGGAAAAACAAAAACAAATTATTTGTTGACAGCCCCACAATACCAGTGGGGGGAAAAACATTCATTTAGCTTTTGAAAAGCGAAAAATATTTCATATTTTTTATTAACAGTTCTTAAATCTCAGCAACCAAACATTCACCAGCTCTGGAATGAAAAAAATAATTAGATTTTTTTTAAACATTTAACTTATTTCAGAAAAAGAGCAGACATTTTAAGGGAAGTTAAAGCTGCTCATCGGAAAAGACATATAGCAGGTAAATCCAACATAAAATTTCAAGTAAAGCCATCATGACAACTTCGTTAAAAAAAAAATCAGTTCTGTGCTTTTGATTTKGTCATCTTCAAGTAGCTGTAATTCAATTTAAATTGCATAACAGTGTTTTAAAAGAAGACACCGCGTTTGGTCCCATTTTTAAAAACTGAGGTCACTTCTATAATGGCTGAAGGTTTGTTCATCGTCAGTGTGGATTCAGCCCAGMCCCACATCCAGTGACATCATCACCACGAAGCCCAGGATGGAGGTCCAAGACGCCAACTTGCCATTTCCACTGGAGACACCAAAGCAGAGCAAACATGAGCAGAAAACTCACAAACTATTTTTATTTACTATTAAACAATGCTGCAACTAAAGTGTCCTCTTCCTTCCCACCTGACTTGCGCCTCAGGTATGATGTCATCCACCACCACGTAGACCATCGCCCCAGCTGCAAACGCCAACGCGTACGGCAGCAGAGGTTCTGCCAGAACAACAGCGCCGGCTCCCAGCAGCCCAGCAATGGGTTCCACCATCCCGCTGAGCTGACCGTACCTGAGACACCACAAACAAACAAAGTTTCTTTGTTGGAAGGATCGGACTCAGACTTTTGACCGCATTCAGCTTTCAAACAATCCTTAGCAGACAAAGTCTGACATCAGTGAAGCACTGGTTAAGATTAGTCAGAAATTTGGGTTGTTTGGCAGGAAAGAAATTTGGTATCATCTGCATTTTTGACACTATTTAAAATTTTCTGACTTTTCCAGATTAAAAATTTCTGTTGATTTTTTTGACAAACTTTTGATTTCAAAATATCCTTAAATTTTGTTTGGTTTTCTGTTTKTTTATGATGCTATTTCGTCTGTATGTTGATTTGAAATTGATGATGTCAGAAGATTTATTTTTACCATTGATTTGACTCTGCATGTCATAATGATAAACAGTTAAACACATTAAAATATATAACAAAATATTTAATATTTATTTTATTTATATCACACCAAAACTTTGAGTGCTTTTTTAAAAAATAAAATCTTTAAAAGAGGTTGTATTTTGTATAATGTTTGTCTATTACATCAGTGGTTTCCATACTTTCCAGCATGTGAGCCACAAAATACCAGCAGCAGAAACCTGTGCCTCATCTCATTTTGGTGATAAACATCAGTAACAGGTCAGATAAACAAGGGCAAAACAGAGCAAAACAATATTCATTATGTTATTTTTATACATTTTAAGTACACTGACCACACTCTTTTGTAACAACTAATGCAAAAATGTATTGTTAGTAGTATTTGTAAATGTAATTTATTCGGAAAATCTTTCAAGACCCCACCTTGATGTTTCAGGACCCCATTGTGTGTCCCAATCCCAACTTTGGTAAACACTGCACTAAATGGTTAAGGTCGCATTTTCCTAGATCCCTTTTGTAAAGTCTTGAAAAGTAATCCACATTCCTTAATTTAGTTCCCTAGTAATATGTGAATTAAAAGTGTGCATGGTGGTGATCTGTTACATATAAAATATCCTGCTTATTTCAGCAACCTTCAAAATTGCAACTTTCGAATTTTAAGAAAATAAAATAGGTAATAGACTTTGGAAACATATATATTCCCATAAATACCCAGATCTATAAAATACTAACATTAAATTCTATACATACTATTCAAAACTACACAGGAAACCTTTAAGTTTTGTTTTGTTTACTCATAGACCCAAGTAGGAGAAAACAAATTTAACAGAAGAGAACCAAGTACCCAGCCTTGTGGAACTCCATTTTGCAATGCTGATTTAATTTCATTTAAAATTAGTCAACAATAAAAT
>NW_013952711.1:540625-545250 GCF_001266775.1 Austrofundulus limnaeus | reverse complement strand
GCTTCTAACAGTTACAGCACAAATCCAACAGTCAAAGTGAAGAATTTGTTGTCAGGCCAATCTTTGCAGAGTTTAACCATTTCTGTCTGGCACAGAGTTTTAAAACCCAGACTGTTGACTTACCAGAAGGCCTTCCATGTTGACACCCCTGAGCCCTGCAGTGGTAGGCTCACTGCCAGACCTTCTGGGAAGTTCTGAATACCAATTCCAATGGCCAGATTTCTGTTGGAACACAAACAATGAACAGAAAGAGTATTTCTCCTCAAAACACACATAAGCAACCAACTGCCTGGTGCTTCAAGTCAAGCATTAAGGCTAATTTATTGTGGGCAAGGTGGAGTGAAATTTGTTGTCATCATCACAGTTCTCTCACTACCTCTTTCAATTTAACTGCTTTACTAAGGAGAAGCTGGCTGAGGTTGTTAGAAAGCACAGCAAACTTTACAAGTGTTCCAGTAAACCTWAAGAGATAGTAGGGATATGAAAATTTCAGCCGATATAGATATCCGATATAATTATTGCTGTAATGGCCGATAACCGATATTTACCTCACAAATTATTTTATACACATACACACAAACATACTTGGGTCTTTTCTTGATACCATAAACAACCAGAACTCTGACATGGCTCCCTACTTCATTTATTTATGGGTTACGCAGCATAAATATCACTATCATGATCATAATGATGACTATAATTAGGCTTAGGTTTCCTGACTTATTTTTCATTTCTGCTGCTATAGATGTAGACTGCTGGAGCACAAACTGAGCACATTTCTTCACTCTGCTGTTGTCTTTAGTCTCTCTTCTCTATATGTTTATTGTAATTATTTCTATCAATAACATGTTTTTTGGTCTCTTTTCCAGAAGAAGGTGCACCTGGACCAGTTCTTCTGTGTTTGTCTGTGTCTCTTTCCTGTCCCCCAAACCAGCCGGTTGAGGCAGATGGCCGCCTGTCCTGAGCCTGGTTCTGCTGGAGGTTTCTTCCTGTTAATGGGGATTTTTTCCTCTCCACCGTTTGCTCAGGATGGGAGACTGTGATGAAGTGATTCAACACGGTCTGCTGGCTTCTTCTTTAGATTGTTATTTTTATGCACAGTGCCCTGAGACAACGTATGTTGTGACTTGGCGCTATATAAATAAATTGAATTCAATTCCATTCATAAAATGAATTGAACTGATCAAACAGATGCCGCTCAACCRACCATCTCCCCTCCCAAAACAGAAACACAAAGATAAAAAGTGGGAAATCAATATCGGATGTTAATATTGGCCCAGTTTTACATATCAGACCAATATGGATGTTCTAAAAAATGACCAATATCGGCCCATACCGATATGAATGCTGATCTATCCTGCATCCCTAAGAGATGGTCAAATAAATCTGGTAAAGAAAGTAATAAGAGTTTAAAGCTTTGGAGAAGTTGATAATCCTTTTAACAAAAGCTTTCACATTGTTRCACAAATTTGTCAAGAGATGCACAAAATTCTGAATTTACCCTAAAGGAAAGGAGTATTTATATTTGCACTGTRCATGAGTTTGATTTAGAAAATTTGTGACATACTTTTCCACAAGAAAAAAATCCACGTCCTTTAAATGCACATATTCCAGATTTACCAATCAGTAAACTAGATGACAGACAGCAGAACCCAAGCAGCGTAGTTGTGTGAGATCATGTAAGTGATGTACAAGTGTCACTGATGAGACCCTGAAAACATTTGTGGCACTGAACTGTGTGCTGTGGATGATTGATGGGATAATTAGCAGAAATGGAGCAAAATGTAAGAAATTGGATGTGTACCGTAAAGTCTGTAAAAACATCAGAGAYAGCTTTGGAATGTCAGGTTTTTGACCTTCTAAGCATTTTACAGGATAAACCAAGACAACCATCGCCCCACAGCCACTAGATGTCAGCCTACAAATAACAAGAAGGCACCACAAGAGGCTTCACTACTTTGATGCAAATTACTAGAAGTAGAAAAGTGCATTTAGCTGTCATAAAATGACACAAAATTCAAATGAAATGAAAGCTATCAAATAATTTTAAGTAGCAGAGATAAATATTTTTGTTTTCTTTCATAGTTAATGGTTCAGAACCGACTCTGCAGCGGATCCAACAGGTGTAGAATATGAATGGATAGATCTCCTGGAGAACAAC
Source organism: Austrofundulus limnaeus (assembly GCF_001266775.1). Classification (NCBI taxonomy): domain Eukaryota; kingdom Metazoa; phylum Chordata; class Actinopteri; order Cyprinodontiformes; family Rivulidae; genus Austrofundulus; species Austrofundulus limnaeus. The sequence goes on along the minus strand of NW_013952711.1, from coordinate 543,089 downwards.
TAACCTTTGCGTCTTCTGCAGAACAACCATGGTGCCAGCAGAACACAACACAGMATGCCAAAACTGTCAAAATTCTGTCAGCTGGTATTTCATCTGGATCTTCCAAGGTCCACAAAATGGGCTACACAAACCCTACCCAAACTAAATGAAAGACTGCCAGAAAAGTCAAAGACATTTCAGGTTGTATGAAATTACTGGAGAATCAAGTATAAACTTTTACTGCAGCACCATCTGCAGACAAATTCCTGCCAGACTGTTCAGGAAACATCCAGAGGGCTAAGACAGTGAAGCATGGTGTTTTTCTTTTCATACATGTCATTAGAATAATTTGACGCTACTAAAAATAATTTAATAAGATGCTGGTTATGCTGAGAGAGCAAGACTAGAATCTTGTTTATATGAAGAAATCTGGTTTCATTTGTACCAACAGTACCAGATGTCACCACTAGATGACAACATCATGCAGCAAGTTTGTTTGGCCAAGGATGGGGGGGGGGGACTCTATAACTTCACAGCAAACTAGTTCTACACGTTTAATTCAAAACCAACCCTTTCAAATTTATAAAAAACTTTTATGAAGTTTTAACCCTCATAAATAACGTTTAACAATATACTCCAAACTGAATGTCACTCTGTTTCTCTCATGTTCACTCCCCACACTGACAAACACAGGACACCAGTGTATTAGGCAGAACTTCCTCCCAGTGGTTTTATTTCAGACAAATGTTCTGTGAGCTCGGCTCCCTGTCTTGGTCTTACCTGGCGCTCTCAAACGTGGCAGAGGTCGTCTTTCCTACAGCGCCGAAACCAACTCCTACAGCCAAGCCCTCTGCAGAGACAGAAGGAGGAAAAATAAACAACAGGGAACTGAAGAGAGAATWAAGAGAAGAGTTACTGCTGACAATTCAATAAGGGGAATAAATCAATGGAGTGGTCAGAAAAATATACTGGAACAATGAATTAAATAAGAGTCCTGTTAGAACACCGATGTTCYCACGATGGAAATCTATACAGGGTTCCATTGTGAAGCTCTCGTTGTATGTATTTTATTTGCCGTCTTTAGCAGGTTTCTTGAGATGATAGGTGTGCAGAGACAGCTCTTGGGACATGTAGACATCTGGTAAGAAATTGGGTCGCTTTAGATTTAATGATGTGAGTGYGCACCTGGGAACGCTTCTGTATTTTTAGGCATTTTTGTCACCTCTCACACTCCGCCTGCCGCACGCAGCAACTCTGCCCACCAATGTCCCATTTATGTAGTTTGTTTTGCCTGTCACGTACACTTTAAGTACTGCTCATTCAAAGTGAAAGGGAAAAGGTCACGGTGAGCGATGTATCTGTGTGTTTGAGAGGTTTGGGAATATGTTTGTAGACAGATCCACAGGCTGTTTTGCGTTTCACACAGTCACGGCATATCTCCACGCTGATTACAGGCTGTCAGGCTTGAGGACAGGTGTGGGCTGGTCTGCTGCTGAGAGAGTCTTACAGAACAGGAAGGGTCATGACTCGGCTGGAGAGAAACAATGTCCAGGTACAGGTAGATACTTTGGCAGAGAAACAACTCAATTCAGGCAACAATTTCACAGAATCTGAATGTGCAAGTGAATGGGTCAGCTTTGGCTCTTACCCTGATCATGCCTGGTAACATTTTATTCTGAACTGCATTCAGTGGCATTAATGATATTCATGTATGCACAAAAGACCTACTTTTCAAAACTTTTATGCTCATAAAATGACTGCTGTTCAAGTTTTCTTTTACCGTGCTTCTTTAACTCTACTTAGAATAATTACAGTTCCTATGTGCTTTTTTAAGCTCTTGAGTCAAATAACAGAAAGAAACGTGGCATATTCTACCACATGTAGGGTTAAAAGCCTCAGCTGCAACTTCCATGGCACTGATTAGTCTCCTACCCTGTGTTTATAACAACTAGGTAAGGAGACACTGGAGAACCAAATTATTCTCTGCTCATAAAACTTCTATACCCTCTATATTTATAATACGTAAGTCTGTCAGTAGTTGTAGCACTTGTGATAAAAACTATGGCATAACAATCTTGTATTTGGAATTGTTCAAGAAGAACTTCTACCAATAAAACTTAGAACATTAATAATACAAGGTTTTCAGTTTCAGGCTACCAGGTTTTGTCTGTAACAGTAGAAACAGTTGCAGAAATATTTCAGGTCTCTGGGAAAGTTATCAAATCSAAATCTGCAGACCTTTTTAACAAATGAGAGCATAAATCTGAATAGATTGTTTAAAGAGTAACTTACCCCAAAATTAAMWTTTTWTAGCTGATAAACTGTCTAGAATGTGTYTAAAATGTTATATAGAACTRTTTCTGTGCTAATTKTGATGTTTTTGWGCGTATTTGTTCAAATCTGTAATATTTGGTCTAAAAACGTGTTTTTGCTGCTCATATGGGTAGAGCAGTGGTACTGCAGGCTAATTTGCATATTGGTTAAC
>NW_013952711.1:525705-537960 GCF_001266775.1 Austrofundulus limnaeus | reverse complement strand
CCTGCGTCTGACCTCAAAGTGCACGAGCTTCAAACTTCAGCGTTGGCTGTGATTTTGAAGCTGAAATCGTGTTCGGTATGAACGCAGCATAAGGCTAACCTCACAAGTACCTACCTGACCCTAAAACTAACCTAAACTCAATTCACTGCCGCTCATTTTAATTACTGCTGAGATTTGCCCTGACCATTTTAATGGTGTAAAAAGATAAAATATAAAATTTTTAGGCCAGAGAAGAGGAAAGAACAAAGATTTTAAGAAACTGGAAAGTGGATCTGTATTTCATGCATGGTGTGCCACTCCAAAGAGATGTTCGTTTATTATTCCCATCTTGTTACTATATAAACGGACATCACAACCTTTTTACATACAACCATGAAGTAGAGCCCAATTTGACCTCAATAAGAAGAGGAAAAACCATTTGAGATAATGTAGCTCTGTCTAACTCTATGTTGCCATGCTCTGCTAAGAGATGTAATTTTCTGATGCTTAATGAGTGTTAAGATGCTTCCAAACTGTAGACTGTTAACCCAACACAAAGCCATTTTCTGAAGAAGTCCTATGTGGTAAAGTTCATTGCCATATGTTATGTCTATGAAACTTTTATACGACTTCACAAGAGAGTTGTGAGGGACTAAGCAGTGAAGCAGAGGACACAAAACATATGTTAAAAGTGGAGTTTTTTTCACCCAAAATAGGAGTAAAAAAAATTAAACGACAAAGTTCAAAATGCTGTAGTTATGCCTGTGTCAAACAACAGGATAATCGTGACGATTTTTGCCCTTCCAACATTCTTAAGTATGCCCAGATTATTGTGATGGCTCTAAAGATAATCTGAGCAGATTTTCCTGCCATGGGTGTTGAGTTAAGAGTGATTAAGTCGGCTCGGAGGGAAGTTGGGACGACTCCAATCTGAAATCGGGTATATTTAACGTTTGATCCCACCCCCCACCCCGATATCACAGCGTRTGTGGTGTTCACCCGAGAAACGACGAGCTTGCAGYCTGTTGAATGTGATGTGAAGCCAATCAGAAAGCAAGGTAAAGTAAACTGTAAATTGTTTATCCTTTGGAAAAATAGTTCACAAATAATCAACATTGTTTTTGTCACGTCTCAAACATTTATTTACTCTGATCTCACGTCTCTCTGGAGGTCACGTGAGATTTTGCCTCTGGCATCTGAATTCTCGCAAGATTTCAAGAAGTCTTAYGAGATTTCACATCTGACATCTGAATGTTGATTGACTTAGTCTCCCAGTCTTTGAAAATTTTAAAATATTGCTGTGTGACGCAGGCCTAAGGAGCCCATAAAAGAGGTCAACTAAATATAACTATTCAAAAGGGGACTTTACAGCTGAGCACATAAAATATACCCCATGAACTCCCCAAACTTACATCACACAAAGACATAGAAGGGTAATTTTTAATGATTGGGTCAAATCATTTACACACAGTAGGGAAAAGAACTAAACCTCAATATTAAATAAGAACCAAATGAACCAAACCTAAAACACCCCCTTGTTGACAAGCACAGGACTGGTCATGCTGAGCTGGCATTGTGTTTCTAAAGCCCTCAGCCCTTGGCCACACATCTTGCCCAGACAGGAAACTGCCAATTCCCCAAACCAGGTAACTCAAGAAAAAGACACGTTTCAACTGCAAAACAAAATAAACCAATGAAGTGAGTGTGTGGGCTGATTTTACCAATGTGTGACTAAGGCCATCACAAGAGCATACTGTATAACTGAATTCAAATAAGTGACATAGATATTAAGAAAAAACAAAACAAAAGACATAGTACAATAAGGCAGCAGAGAGACATAARTCAGCATGAGTGACCCTACAGCTACAGGCTGGAAGGGATTAGTGGATGCTTCATCAGAATTTAGCATCTGTGATTACATCTGACAACAATGCACACTGGTTCCAATCAGCTTCTGTTTGGCTCACTGTAGGCAGACATTCTGCAGCACGATTGCCTATAAGAATCTTGGGCTTACTATGGATTCTCCTTACTATCTAATTCAATCCTGRAACTTTCTGGAATACACATGATAAATCAGTAGAACCAACTCTATGACCAGAATAAGTTTCACTTCAACCTGAATAAAAAATAATCTGTCAGACTTTGATGGTTTGCAAAGATTGTGTATGGTGTGTGGCACATTAACTAATTCTTTAACTTATTAATCAAGATGTTGGCTTTTATTCAAACAATCAAAAGGTAAGTGACAGAAACTCACCTCACTATCTGGAAAAATGACTAATGCTGCTATCTGATGGAACCTCTGGAGGAGGTCAGATAATAAAGTTACTGGCCCAAGAATAGGAGTTTATTGTCACTAGTCTCTCTCTCGTAGTGCCGCCTCACAGCTGGAAATGTGAGCTAGAAGTTCTGCGAGAGTTTAATGCACTGTACTGGAAGTTTTTTCTTCCACAGCAGAGTCCAAGGGCAGCAGGGGAGCATTAAACATCAATACTCCTGTCAAGTTTTATTCATGAAGTTCACTTTCAAGTGTCTGCTAGTCCTTTTCTAGTGAAATATGAACTCCTGAAAGTTGACAATTTTACACCTAAAAAGAAAAAGAAAATTCTAGTTAGTCATTTTTAATGTTGCGTCAGTTACAAGAAACTGAGTTAACTGGACAGAGATGATTGACGAATTTCGAGATTATCAAGTTAGAAAAATGGTCTGGAGAAATCCAACATTTTAATAACATGTTTGTTTTAATCACATTTATTTGCTGACAGAACTTTTCCCAACTGACAGGAAATAGTGGTTCTACAGTTTGATGAGCATGGATGYGATATCAAACACTCTGGCCTTCAAAATAATGGGTTGTGTCAAACAGGATCACACAACTGCAGGAGCAAAAACTGAAAGACAAAATGAGTTTTCGAACAAATAAACTAATCTCTTTAGTAAAAACCCAGATATTATGAGTAACTAGGAGTGAGTAAGTCCAAAAACATGCATGTCAGGTTGCCTTCAGGCCCAGACCAGAGATTTGCCTGGTTAAATAAAAGTTAATAAATAATAAAACTATGTCTGACAAAAAAAAAAAAAAAACTATTACTTTTCTGCCTACAAGGCAACAAGTCCACTGATTAACTAATCAGCCCTGTCAGCAGAACCAGTTTTTCTGAAGCTGTTATTCATCATTGTCAAACTGTTCACTGTAGCAGGAACATTTTAAACAGACAAAGCTAGCTTTTCTCAAGCATGGCTGCAAAATCCCCAAACACAGGAAATTACTGAAGATTTGACTGGGTGTAGTGACAAGCAGAGGTTAAAGCTAAAATAACACTTTTTATCAGACAGACCTGGCCAGAATAAACAGAACCTGGCTTACTGAGGAATCAGAAGCCACAGAGTGATAAAATGTTGCCAAGAGGATGTTGCCGTTTCTATTCTTGTTCAGAAGTAGAATCAGAAAAAATATATTTTTTCTGACAAACTGGAGACTAGTTAAAGAATTAATGTGCTAATGTGTACTAAAACATGAGCAGGTCCAAAGAGACCACTCCAGATTTAACAATAAAGAGTCAATTACAATGTGCCTGATTTTAGCTAACAAGTCATTGAGCACTGAGCATTGAGACATAAAAATTAAAAATCATTCGCCCCTTTCAAAAAACATTTAAGCCAGGCCTGAGATGTCACCTTGCTGTCTAGATATGATTTATGAAAAAACAAAAGCAGAATGGAGAGGTTTAAGTTAACCTGCTGCTGTTATGCCCCTGAGCTGCCACAGTACGGTAAGCACTATGCTTCTTCCATGAAGCAGCTCTGTTGTCCTCCATCCATATTTTCAGTTACAGGCTGAGTCATTTCTACCTTCTCCTCTCTGTCAACGCTCTCTGGTTTCATTTAAAAGAGTCGATCATCAGATATTGTCCAAGATTAACCTTCAGGGTGGATATAGCTCGCTAGCAGCCTCGCACCGATGACCTAGTTGATGTCATCAGTTGCCCAGTATACTTTGCGTGTAAATAAAATGGCTCAGTGTTAAGTTAAAATATATTTTAAAAAATTTACAAAACTAAACAGCCTACAGTATTTTTACAGTCTTTATTTTACAGTTAAAATAAATGTTTATCAAATAAAGTTTATTGTTACAACTAATCGTGGATCCCTTTAAGGCTAAAAATTTACAAAAATAGTCTCAGAAATGGACCAGAATTTGATGAAATTTTGTCAAACTTCCAATGTATAGGTAAATTGGGATTATGAGTATAGTGTTTGCTAAGTGCACATAAAGAAGCATTTCTTTATTGACATCCCTTTCATTTTAATGCATTAAAATAAAAATACTTCAAGATGTTTCAAAAAAGTTCCAAATAATTCTCCAAAGGAAAAAGAAAATCCTCACCCATCAAAGACAATATTTTGTCAATTGAAACTATTTTGTCCAAAAATGATGCGGAAAAACTGATCCATGCGTTTATCACGCGTAGACTGGATTACTGTAATTCTTTATAAACTGGACTTCCAAAAAACTATTTAAGAAGTCTTCAGTTAATCCAAAATGCTGCTGCTAGAGTTCTAATGAGAGTTGGAAGAAGAGATCATCTCCAGTTTTAGCTTCTCTCCACTGGCTCCCTGTCAAATTCAGAAAAGAATTTAAAATATTACTCCTAACATACAAAGCTCTCAACAACCAAGCTCCATCTTATATTAAACATCTTATTGTTCCATACTTTCCTAACAGAGCACTTTGCTCTCAGACTGCAGGTTTACTTGTGGTTCCTAGAGTTTCTAAAAGTAGAATGGGAGGCAGAGCTTTCAGTTATCAAGCTCCTCTCTTGTGGAACCAACTTCCAGTTTCTGTCCRTGARGCTGACACTCTGTCTACTTTTAAGATTACACTGAAGACTTTGCTTTTTGATAAACCATATAGTTAGACTTAGGTTTCCTGAGTTATTCCTTAGTTATTATAGTTAATTAGATATGCTGCTATAGGCTTAGACTGCTGGAGGACAAACTGACCACATTTCCTCACTCTGCTATTATCTTTAGTCTCCTTTTGATTTTTATAATTACTTCTATGAATAACGTGTTTTCTTTGTCTCTCTTCCAGAGGAAAATACATCTGGACCAGTCCTGTGTTTGTCTGTGTCTCTTTCCTGTCCCCCAACCCAGCTGGTCGAGGCAGATGGCCGCCTGTCCTGAGCCTGGTTTTGCTGGAGGTTTCTTCCTGTTAATGGGGAGTTTTTCCTCTCCACTGCTGCCGGTGTGCTGCTCAGGATGGGAGACTGTGACGAAGCAAAGATTTGGCGCAGTCTGCTGGCTTCTTTAGATTTATTGTTTTTTTTTGTGTGTGTACAGTGCCCTGAGACAACAGTTGTTGTGATTTGGCGCTATATAAATTGTAATGGACTAATACTTTTATGTTTAAGCTAGTTWTTCAAGACCCCAACAGGACAGCAAGTGGAATGCCCCCTCCTGGATTTTACTAACAACATGAAAGAACCTGGCGTGATTAATATCAAACAAACACCATGTCCAAATCCWGCTAACTCTCATCTTCCAGCCCCTCGCACTAAACCAAGATCTACAAAAAGTCACAGAGTCCCACCACCACCTCTGACCCTTCCACACATCAAAACAGACAATCCTGTTTGTGTTCAACATGATCCAAAGACTTCTGTGCGATAACTGTTTTGTGGTTAGTAATTACTGTGGGAGGAATAAAAATTGAATCACTCTGATTGGGATTTCAGAAAAGTACATATACTTAGGTTTATGTTGACATGTTTTTTTAAAAATACATTAAAGAGTTTTTTTGTTTTATTGATCATTTAATTGGTGATTTAATGATCAGATGGGGGAGATGTAATGGAACTAATACTTTTATGTTTAAGCAAGTAATTCATGACATCCTTTTATGACCTATGTTTTCATGACATGCTGTTCATCTGCAGATAGAATGATTAAAGTCACAACAAGATTTGCTAACAACAAGAATCATTCTTAGATATCACTTGTGTTTATCTTTGTGTTTTCCATTGACCTTGTATCAAATCTTGCTAAGATGGCAGAATGGTGTTTGTTAAAAAATATATATATATATACATACATACATACATATAAATATATATGCCTCTCAACTGCATCAACAGTGTTCAACAGTGGACACAGTGGAATGGAGTGACAGAGAGAAGCAGAGGCACAGAGACAGGCCAGCTTGTTCTCTGTGTTTCCTGTTGTTGCAATAAAACTCAGCTGATCATCTCACGGAGTACCTTCATTCTTGGACCACGTATTTCTGTCTTTGTTAAATAAATATTGCCATAACATAAATAAACTGAATTGAATTGAATTGAATTGAATTGAATTGAATTGAATTGAATTGAATTGAATTGAATTGAAGTTCTATCGGCGGCACGGTGGCTCAGTTGGTAGAGCTGATGCATCTCAGCAAGAAGGTCACCGGTTCAAATCCCGGTCCGGGTACCTTTCTGGGTAGAGTTTGCATGTTCTCTCCGTGCATGCGTGGGTTCTCTCCGGGCACTCCGGCTTCCTCCCACAGACCAAAAACATGACTGTTAGGTTAATTGATAACTCTAAATTGTCCCTAGGTGTGAGTGAGAGAGTGARTGGTTGTTTGTCTCGTTTGTCTCTATGTGTGGCCCTGTGATGGACTTGTGACCTGTCCAGGGTGTACCCCGCCCCTCGCACTGTGACTGCTGGATATGGGCACCAGTGACCCATGCAACCCTGAAAAGGAAGAAGCGTGTACAGAAAATGGATGGATGGATGGATGAAGTTCTATGATTTGGTTGATTATAGTATTTGATCGGTTATCTATCGGGCTCATAAAAACACATTACCTTTAAACACCCAATTACATTTTGGCAAAAGAGAGAGTTGTTACAATTGATGGAGATGTTTGTCAAACCTAAATTTTGAACCAGTTTGAAGGAATGATGTACTTTAATACAAGGAAAAAATGGAACRATCTAGTGATGTTAAAAATGTCAGATGTGTGTTCAAGACAATGATCAAAGATGGTTCATTGAAAAGAATATGAAATAGTATAATTTGTTTCTATTTGAATCTTTATTCGAGAAGGAGTTATGCTGCGTTCACACCGAACGCGATTTCAGCTTCAAAATCGCAGCCAACGCTGAAGTTTGAAGCTTGTGCACTTTGAGGTCAGACGCAGGACAGCTCTTGAAGCGCTGCATGGGAAGAGCCTCCCCGACACTCCCTCCTCTGTCGGGCTCTGTTTAATGTCAGATGAGGAAGTGGCTTTGCTTTATTTACAGAGAGCAAGAGCATGTCACGTTCATCAGATTCATAATTAATTCACCAGATAATTCAGAGTAGAGGCTCACAGCTCGCTTTCAGGACTATTTTTCCAGTCTGATGAGTCGCTGCCACGCATTGGTGTGGATCAGGACACTGCAGGCACTCGATTTCAGCTAAAGAGCTCCTCTCCGTCTGTTTCAGGTTAGTGGACATCATTCAGTAAACTGTCATGTCGGGAAATATGTCGCTACGTCACACAGTGGAGTCTCTCTGATTGGTTGACGCGGCGCGTCGAGCTGCAAAATTTCAGATTTTCTAACTTCAGCGATTTGCGCCTCAGCGCGTCGAACGCTCAGATCGTTCAAATCGCGCTGCTCTAATCGCGCTTGAGGCGCCGCAGCACTTCCTGACATTGCTTGAAGCGCGTCCACCATAGACTTTGCATGTAAACCTGATGCTCCTGATTCTGAAATTGCGTTCGGTGTGAACGCACCATTAGCTTTTTGTGTTTGTTTATTTTTTGTTATTTGAAGATTATCATTGTTTTAATTATTTTTTTTTAAAAAGGGGCAGATATAGTATAAGATGTTTTCATTCATTCTGCTTCCTTTCATTTTATTTGTAATTTGTCTTTCTTGTTGTACATTGAATTTGTTTTGTTTTTTAATCAATTAATCAATCAATACCTAATCAAAAATAGAAATCCTTTGATGTTTCCTTCAACATAAATTGAAAGAAGGCAACTGGTACTACTGAGAGAAACAGCTGAGACATTAAGAGTAGCAGATAGATTGATGAGTATGGCTGAGTAACTCTTGTGCTAATGGAGTGTGGTATAACTGCAAATTACACTGCATTTATCAAGTGAAACAGTACAATTAAAGCAAAGCCCCAGTTAAATCAACACTGAGAAATCAGAACAATTCTGTCTAAACACCAACAGTGATTGGAATTAAGCTTGGTTGGTGAGCTGAAAACTTTTTAAAATCAGTTCTCYGGGTTTACTTTTAGTCAGTTCTCTACATTTACCTGAATGTTTTTAGATTTAGGCTAAATTCCATTTCCTAGTGTTAGTCTAACCTCTACTCTTTGGTCCTGATTTTCTAGTCACAAGAGTTTAAAACATTTTTTGACAAAATTAGACATTTCTTCAATAAGCTAATACACGTTCCAATAAAACAAATGTAATGCCATATGATATTGTAATTATTGTTTATGAGTTTGTTACAGACTCAGTTGGAGATTTAGTTTAGAAAAATATATAGGAAAGATTAGCCTGATTAAAACCAGCCCCTTGTTCTTCGCTTTGCTTCGTACAAGGGAAACTACTGTAGAATTGAGTGGAACTGCATAGGAAGGCAAGGGTCAGGCTAAGCAAAGATGCTACTGTTTTGATTTTGATAATTTATGTATAAACAGTGAAGTTATGAAAAGTTCATGCTTCTACCAACACTTTTTTCAGTCTAATCTTTGTGTTCTTGTCATTGACAAGAAATACAAAGATTGTTTAATATATATTGTCTGTATTAATTTTGTTTTCAATGTTGTGCTTTTAACTTGTGAATGGAAAGGTTAAAATGACCGAAATAAAAACCGTAGTTTGAAACAGCTTTAGCTAAAGATACTGTTTTGGATGCTAAGAAAATTGACAATATTACAAATCATGTAATACAATGGAATACTTTAAACATTACAATATTTGTCATGCCATTTATAATTAAATAATATGATGCAACTTTTTCTAGTTTTTATGCCTGTAAATCCTAATCAACAACAACTTCATAATGATACTACACCAGACTGGCTTTTMTAAAAAATATATTTTTGAAAGTGAAAATCAATTTAAGGATTTATATCTTTGATTCTATTAGATAGGATCACTGTGTCTTGAATTTATGAGAAWTGACATCTGCATATCTCCATTTACATCACAAAAAGTATAAACAAAAAAAATGGGCGAGTGTAGTTACTGAGTCAGAAAAACTGTTGCTCAAAAGGTTATATTTTGGTATCTCTGACCATACCTGATGATCCAACATCCATGCTTCCCTCATTCTGTTCAATCCCGTAGCTAAGTGTTGGTGACCTTGCATTGTCCATCACACTAACTGGGACCGACTCTAATTGGGAGCAGAAAGGATTGCCATTAATCTCCAGTTCTGCCTCTGCAGAGCCACAAAAGTGCTCACAACCTCTTTGAAGAGCAGGTAATGTTATTGCGCCGCTGCTTTTTGTTTCATTCAAAGGAAGGCTTCTGCCTCCAGGGTGACGGCTTCCATTCCGCCAGGAACAGATAGGTGTCAAAAAACTAAGTGCACTTAAAACACTTTGGTAAAAGGCACTCACTAAATGGGCAATTTTTGTTTCAGCAGCAAAGAACGCAACAAATTACTCTTCAACATCCGTGTTAAAGCTAAAACTACATTTCTATGCAAAGTAAAAGTCTTTCATCCGCTTGAAACACTATAAATGGGTTTATTACAGGGGAGTGCCCTCAGTGTTTGTTGCCGATGTTAAATTACATGATTACTTGGTGAAGAAGCACTTCAAAGAAACGTAAAAGGTGCCTGTCATTGTAAATTCAGGACACAAAATTGTACATAACGCCAGCGACTGCATTTAATTCAACGTCATAAAAAAACACAGCTACATCAGAGACAAGGTAAATATTATTATTTATAAAAAATGTATTAAATAAAAATGACATATTAAACAGATCAGGCCTTGATGAGAGCTGTAACTTTATATAAATAAAGTCTATTTAATGTAGAAACATTACTAAAAATGTAAAATCTTCATAGACATTGTTCATCTTTAAGCCCATTATGAAATTTGCTTCATGCTTTATTTAAAAGTAGTCTTTATTCATTTAAGTTACAAGTAAAAGTAGAGGAAAACAAAAAGGAAAGCAGTGCTTTTGATTTGATAATCACAATTTCCAATTTATTTTGACAGTAAGTGAAAAGCAACAGAAGTTGACCAAAATGCTTTATAATTCAGTCAAACAAAGAAGTTAAAACAAGTAACAAGGAATAAAATATGAGTTATTAAAATAACACGTAAAGCTAAAATATTTATAACAACACGAAACAAAGTATTTGGATGTTTAGTAACAAGTGATAGTAGGTTAGAATGGAGCTGGAGCTAAATAAAGGTTTTATCTTCAAAATTACAAGTGCTATGGTCTGTTGTGATGAAGAAACTGAAAAGGTCAAAGTTTATCATCTCCGTAGGCCGAATTCGTCAGCCGCTTACATCACAGTGCCGAGACGGAGRCTGGCCAAAACCAAAGATTCCTCCGATGCGCCCGACAAATGCGTCCTTCCTTTGGCCTGAATTGAAGGACTGGTCCGATGGATGCTTCCCGATCCACCATATCCCATAATGCATTGTGGCCCAACCAGAGATTTTTTTATGTTAGTAATGGCAAACGAAGCGAGAGAAAAGAATACATTTTAAATAAAAATATGGTGGTATTAAAATTAAAATTTTCAAGTAGTTGTGTCATTAATACTTTTGCCATTTGTCAAGATATGTTTTTGAAWCGTATTTTTGTCAGAAAAAACCCCCACAAAATAAACATGCACCTACGGCGGGTCAATTTTTAAAAAACATTATCTTTAAATTAATTTTATTCTTTTGTGATATTAATAATGCTAATATATTGATATTTCTCTAATTTCGATCTCATTTTGCCTCTGTTTAGCGTTATCATGGTTGCTAGGCAACATAATGTACGCCAGGGTAAGGACGAGGCTAGACCATCGAAATTCACTGTAATGAGATTGTATGTATCTCTCTTTCCAAGTAGACTCTCACCTGTAATCATCTGCAGGTGTGAACAGCCTATTTATGTGGGCCACATCCTCCTGAGGAGGAGGAGGAGACTTGCCCTCTCCTCCCTCAGCTGCATGGGTGCAGTTTTGCTGGTGTCCCCTCACAACTAGCCTTTTAGTTTTAATAAACCTTTTTTAGTCAAACTCCACCTCTCGTCTGGTTGTCCCATTTAYGTTGCTTCCCTATGAGCCACTGGGTTGTAACAAACACTTTTACTGGTCTTCCCGGTCTACCAAGGACCCGGTCCACTTYGACTAGGTAGGCTGGGTCCTTCGGAGGACCCGGCCTCCCGTTTTGGACACAGCCAATCAATGGTCATGTTGGTTATTATGGTGGTCGACAGGTGCAACTATGTTACAAATGGTTAAAACAAACAAACAGCGCAAACACTTGCAAACTTCGCTCCACAAAATAGAAGTGCACCAGGTCACTAGAGGGACTTAACCACCACGTCATATCGGACCAGACTCCCTGTATAGAAAATATTAGGTGGAAATTCACAGTTGAAAAGTGGGAGTGTTGTGGAAACTATTTATTTAATAAGAAACAGAAACACGTAAAACGTGAAAAATAAAGACACTTTGTAGTATAGGTCAACCCATACATCGGCTGGCTGATCACGCGAGCGCATGTATTGCTGCTCCCTCCCCGGCAAAGAGCGGCTGGTAATGTCATAAGACTGAGTGTCAACAGCAACTTTAATGTATTTTAGCTGTCTAATTTAGCTGTATCTGCCCTCTGTCTCAGACTGTGAGGGGGAGAGAACAGCGGTTTWTTAAGTTTCACTTTGAGAATGGGAGCACCGTATTTTTACTTTCACATTCGCTCGGCCTCTGAAATTAGCGTGTTCACATTGTTTTTTTAAATGGTAGTGCAACCACTTAAAAGGGGGCATCTCRTATTCTCAATGCTAAAATAAAATAATAAAAAAGGAGCTCTCGGTCTTTTCTCACTGTTACATTTATTAAGTGCAAGTAAAGCACCGCCATCCACCATAGACATATAAACCAGATGCCGCTGACGTGCTCAAATCGCGTTTGCTCTGAATGCAGTATTAAGKGCTCGACACACGGGCAGCGACAAACTACAGCGATTAACAGCTGTCATCGCAGCCAGGGTGAAACCCGACACAGGGGACGCGATAGCGACCGCAGCGTTGCGAATCGC
>NW_013952711.1:522856-525141 GCF_001266775.1 Austrofundulus limnaeus | reverse complement strand
ATCTAAAGCTTGTTGTTAACGTCAGCTGGTTTAAATGCAATTTTTGCCCAGTGGTAAAGAGGGGTGCAAAGCGAGGCTGTGAGCGGTGTGTCTAGCCCTTACAAAGATAGCAAGAYGCATATGTGTCTCTCTCCCTCTCTCTGTGTGTGTCCCTACGAAAGTTTCCTCTGAGYCCACRTGGTAATATCTGTTACAGAATAATGTGGGGTTTTAATGCAGTGCCTCCTGACRAATGGAAGGTCATGGACATTCAATGTTGGTTTTCAGCCTTGCCGCTTACTTGCACAGATTTGTCCAGATTCTCTGAATCTTTTGATGATACTATGGACTGTAGATGATGAAATCCCCAAATTCCTTGCAGTTGCAGAAATATTGGTCTTAAACTGTTGGACTATTTGCTCACACAGTTGTTCACAAATGGGTGAACAACCTTGCTTGTTAATGACCAAGCCTTTCAGGGAGGCTCCTTTTATACACATTCATGAAAATCCCCTGTTTTCAGTTAACTTGTTAGACTGTGGAATGCTCCAAAGAACTTTCCCAGTCTTTTGTTGCCCCTGTCTCAGCCTTTTTTGGAACCTGTTGCAGGCATCAAATTCAAAATGAGTGAATATATGCAAAAAAAAACTTGTTGTACCTTAAATATCTTGTATTTGTGGTGTAGGAGACATGGGCCACGGTGTGTATAAATGAGGAGTAGGAAGTGCTTATGTGTGTGTGTGGTGTTGGGGCAGGGTTCACGTGAGCTATACATGTGCACATATAAATGTGCGCTCACCTGGGTGGCGCGGATGTTGAGAGGGAGGTTGGGTGCTGTAATTTTTGTTGACCACACCGCACATCACGCTACTTTGTTTTACATTTTTGTCTGTTTTATCCTCTGGTCAATCCATCATATCMATTTTATCTTCGCTGTGTTTCATCAAATAAATGCCACTAAACGCAGATGTGGATCTCAGCGTATTTAGTTTAAAATAAACTTGTTTTGCGTGTCACAAATACGAGCTACTGGACCAACCTTTCACTCTTAAGAGCGGCAATATGATCACATTAAAGCAGCAACACGTAGTGTTTTTAATTTAATATAGGTTGAAAAATATTTGCAAATCATTGTATTCTATTTTATTTATGTTTTACACAATGTCCCTACTTCACTGGTATTGGGGTTGTAGAACTGTAGACTAACAGAAAACTGTGCCAATTTTCAGCAGTCATTGGATGAGAGGTGGGGTACACCCTGGATAGGGTCACCAATCCTTTATAGGGCTACAAAAGAACAAAAAAAAAAACTATTTATGCCGAATGACAATTTAGAGTAGCTCTTTAACATAATACGCATGTTTTTAGACAATTGGGGAAAACTACAGTATATCCAAATAAAACCCATCTTTGCACAGTGAGAACTTGCAGCATTCCTGTAGAAAAGGCCCCAGTTGAAAGTCGAACCTGCAACCTTCTTGCTGCAAACCAACTGCACCACCATGCACTGGACTTTGGGTGAAAAGTTAGGGTACAACCGGGGACAGGTCACTACAAATAGATAGGACAGAWAAAAAACTCAGAATAGAGTATTAAAATGTCACTTTCCTACAGCTTGACCTTGACTTGTTAGTAATGATCCATTTTAGGCACATCTCATTACAGGTCATGAGTTAGACATGGCCAAGCTATTAAAACACTGTACTTCAGATAGAATTTCTGAAGTAACATACAGGTCAGCTCACTTGGTAATGTACCACATGCAATTACATTAAACTTCTCTGTCAAATATCACCTTTATAAATCATCAGTGTTTGAATTTAAAGTAGGGACAAGATAACGATGAGAAGCCTGAACAATTTTGCTTCCAACTGAGGAAGTGAAATAACTTACCACAGCAAATCTGAACTGCTCACTGAATTAGATATCAATCTGAAGGGGCCCAAAACACAATGACAAGGTTGTGTCTTTTTAAAGTTTGGGAGCTGTAAAATATTCCAGAAACCCCTGCACCAAGCCAAAAAGAAGTTACATTTTTTAACATGTCCCAAATGATACATATTTTATATCATGGCCCCTCTAAAGTAAAATGTTTTTCCCACTGGTATATTGTTCAGGTGTTGTGAAAAATATGACAAGGTGTTCCAAAGTAGAACATTATTCATTAAGTAGAATGACAGTTTAGAAAAACAGATCCTTCTTAARGATATGATCAGGTGATCATATTTCAAGTAAACCCTCCAATTAGTATGAGTGTTTTTGTAAATGTTTGTAGCTCAGATTTGTGTTAATATTATGTATATATA
>NW_013952711.1:511599-522746 GCF_001266775.1 Austrofundulus limnaeus | reverse complement strand
ATACCATTGAGATCATTTAGGGTCAGGGACACGCTTGAACATACAGTATATATGTGTGCACCTTGTTTTTGTTATCTTCTTAGGACTGTTTCTGGCATAAACACCTACAATCTCAGAACAAGTAGGCCTTTTGGGAACAAAAGCCTAATATGGTGAAATGCTATTGATAAGTCAGGGTTTAGGTTTAGAACTAAGGAATTGAGCACGGGTTAGAATTAGGGTTAGTTTTGGTTGGGTTTAGGATAAGGGTCAAGGTAATGATACATAAATAACTGGAAATGAACAGAAGTTAAATTTGTGTGTGGACATGTTTTTGCTACCTGGTGGGGAAATTATTTGAACTTTTTCTCGGTACACACAGCCTGGTGAGGGCCCATTGTATAGGGACAAATGCCAGTTCCCATCAGGGGAAATAATGTTGGTGGGTCAGGGGTTTGGGGTTAGGGTTAGGACTAAGACATGAATTGAGTTTAGKCTAGATTTAGGGTCAGCTATGTACCTGGGAGGTTAGGTTTAGGGTAAGGGGTCAGGGTTAGGCCATAGAAATGACCGGTACATGAATGGAAGTCAATGCAAAGTCCCCATGATGATAGAAGAACAAAAGTGTGCATTTGTGTTTGTGTGTGTTACTGATGCATATATGCTGTTAGKTTCAATCTAAATGGATTGCTGTTGCAAAGTCTCACAGAAAAGCACCAGTAATAAAATAAAGGCATCACATCAATTTGTTTTGTTGCTGTCAGTTAAATGGAAAGCAGTCTGTTTAAATGGAACATTACTCTTTTTCTCCTTGCAGAATAACTTAATACCCAGCACTTTATTCATCTCAGCAGCTCCCAGATATACAATGAGCTGCCAAAACATTTAAAATCACCAGTCTGATACTAATTAGTGCCCTGATGTGCTGCCAAAACCACTTGTTGAGGCATGAACTTGATCTCTCGAAGTTCTGTTGTGTCTGGTACAAAGATAGGTGATTATCCATCATGTCATTTGGGTTGCTGTATGGAAAGTGTTGGGTTGGTCTTGTTCTGTCAAGTCAGCACAGACTTGAGCAGTTTGTCATGTTCCCTGAGCTGAACCCAAGTGGGTTGTAGCTACTTATGTTAATATCTGGAGGGAGTAAGAATAGGTCAGGTCTTTTAAAGTGGGGTTTATATGGAATGGGTATCAGCAGTTATCTTACCTGTTGTAGATATTTTGAATAAAATGTTTTCGATCAAAAGTTATGATCAGATGGACAATTAAACACCTAGTCAAAATGAGGACACCACCAGGTATGTTTGTGGATAACCATAGATTTATTTCTAAATAACAATATATTTTCATTTAATCAGGAAAATGCCACTGAGAACACAGATCTCCTTTGCAATTGAGGCCTGGGTCTGAAGGCAGCCTAATATTTATGTTTTTGGACTGTGAGAGGACAATGAAGTACCAAAAAAAAAAAAAGAAAAAAAGAAAAAATCAACACACAAGCACAAGGAGAACATGCTTACTTCACAGAAAGATGCCAGAACTGAGCCTATATGAACACAGGACCTAAGCTCATTATTCTGGGCAGAATCAAACATCAAAGAGCCATCTACAACAGGTAAGACACTGATTGCTTATAAACTGAATTATCTGTTTAATTAGTGTTATTCACTTTATGTCTGGTGGCAAAATGTCTCACAAAGCAAAGGACAAAGTTTAATGAAACTCCTATAAAATAAACATTGCATGTCCACTGACAAATGGACAACCTGAAGAAATTTAAAGTTATTAGAGGTTAGCACTGATGTTAAAAGCACAACACTATATTCTTAGGTTTTCCTTTTTGTAATGTTGACAGTGTTTAATCTATTGTGTTTTGATTGAAATAAGTTCAGTTACATGTCCGAAATATGTGACAACACATAATCAAATGTTGTGATGACATTAGCTGAGGATTTTGTCTGAATGCCTGTGATTCAGCCGTAGGTCAGTAGGGGGCGAACACAGGCATTGAAGAAGGTGTATATTTACATGAACTTCCTGGTTTTCTGGTAGTGTTGGTTTCCTGTCAGCTTGAGTGACAATAAACTTCACTCAGATCCAGAATTCTGGTGTTGTATGGTTTAATTCTTTCTACAAATCAATTTATTTAACAATTGTGTTTTTAATATCGACTTCAGTTTATTGAATACAAATTTTGTTACAAACCTTTGGTTTCGTCRTGATTCAAGATGACTGACTCAGCAAATATAAAAATTAGTAGAACTGTCAGTTTTGCAGACATAGAGCTAAAATATGACAGATGATATGCTTCCCTTGAAGAAATCATACTTTATATTTTGTTTAGTCCCATTCTAGTGTGTACCTTTTTTTAAGTATTGTCTGCTTGCACATAAATCATGTGTTAAAGTTTTCCAAGCTGATGTTTCTGCTAATAGAGCTCTTTTATTCCCAGCATGCAAGACTAAATCATTTGCATACAGTTTGTCCTGCCTGATACCGCAGTAAGTCTGCATCTTTTCTACAGGAACACACTGTCTGAGCTTCTGTTAATACAAGAAACTAAAACTGAGGGAAGTGAAATATTCCTAATCTTAAATTGTTTTGTAAGACCTAAAAACAGCTACCATAAGTGTTATTGTATAACACCACACGGGCAACATGTTTCATTATGTTTTTTATCCAAAGCTAATGAAACCAATAATCATTCCACTGTACACAAGATGTAAATAATAAATTCTTGAATCTAGTGAAGAATCTTGAAATCTGCCTGGTGGCCAACTTTGCAAACTTCAGGCTCAGTCAAGATTGGCATCGGTGCTATCAAGCACATCCATGTTTTGACACTTACATCCAAATGTGTGCCWTTACATTTTTGGATCAAAAGACTCGTTGACAGCTTCTGACTGCTGAAACATGAATTGTTGGAATAAATTATTGTGTACGTCTACAAAAATGGATTGTTTTGTTTCTGAAAACAAGAGCTAAATATCCTAAAAAGTAACTTTGTAATAATATTTTGGTTATTCTTGTGATATCTGGATAAAAGGTGGTACTTTTCATGAAAAAACTGCTTTATTTATGAAAAGTATTTTAATGACTGGTTTCCGGAGTATTTAAGAAACGTTACGTTTATGTTTTCTATATGAATACAAACAAAAACAAAATATTTGTATCTAGTTCTGTTTGAGTCATTAAAACCTGGATGATTCCCAATTACCTGCTTTAAAACTTAAGACAAAACAAAGACTATTTCAAACACATCATAAACATTTTAGGAACAAACAAGGCTAACTTTCACTTAGTCTGGATGGTTTCCTTGGCCCACTGTACTACTGTATGTGATAAAAGGAAACTTGGTGTTGTTTTTGGCCAGGATATGTCATTTATTCCCCACATTAAATATGTTAACAGGGCTGCTGTTTTACACATGAATCTTTTTTATTGAAAAGAAAAACATTTTGTCAGAAAATGATGCAGAAAAAAATGTTTATTATTCTTTAAAAATCTTGAGTGTCCAAACAATCTTCACAACATTTTCAATTACCCCGGATTTATACTACATGTGTCTCTGCTCTGCTCCGCTGCGGTGCACAGGTTGCAGGTGTTCGTTTGTGTCTCACTTTATACAGCCTCCGCTCCACTCCGGTCCGACAGAGTGTGCAGAAAGGAGATCGCGCGATAAATTCAGTGATAACAGCAAAAAATAATTAATTCTGTGAAAGAAGAACTCCAAAAACAGCTGAAAACATTGATATAAAGGTTTTTGATATCTATGTTGAAACTGTCTCTGTTAGCAGAATCACTTTTCAGCACAGCGTTCAACGTGACACCATGAGACTCACTCGGTTTGGCTTTCGTGTTGTGTCCCACTTTGTTTGAAGGACACACCCTTTATTGTACACGAGTGTGTTCAATTAAACAAGTCACATGATGTGACACATTCCAATAATGATAAAAACAACAACAAATGAGAGCACAAAAACATACATAATACAAACAGTTCAATGTTGGTCTCATCTGACCAGACTATATTTTAGCAGAATCACTTTTCAGCACAGCGTTCAACGTGACACCATGAGACTCACTCGGTTTGGCTTTCGTGTTGTGTCACACTTTGTTTGAAGGACACACCCTTTATTGTACACGAGTGTGTTCAATTAAACAAGTCACATGATGTGACACATTCCAATAATGATAAAAACAACAACAAATGAGAGCACAAAAACATCATAATGTCAACAGTCTCGCTGTCGACTTTCTGAAACTTCTGATTTCAAAATAAAATCCACATGTATCGTGTGTGTACACATATGCTTCATGCTACATGTTTCCATCTGCTTCCCAAACAGAACAATACATTCTGACAGCATTTGTGTAGAAATATATCCGTATATTTATTAATATAGCTGCAATTTCGACATTATTCTGACAAATTATCCAGCCTAAAAGTGTCTTATTTTGAAAATACGGTGTAGTTCTTTTCCTGTTGGTGCGACGTAATCTTTAAAATTTGACTCCGGCGCAGCTCCGGAGTCCGGCAAAAATAGGATCTGTTTCTATTTTGACGGATCGCTGTCTGCTCACCGCCACCGTGCGCAGCCAGTGTAAACACTCTCATTGATTATACTGGGTGCGTATTTGCTGCGGAGGTCGGACCGGAGCAGAGCAGAGAYGGAACACATGTGGTGTAAATTATGGAGTCAGTCCAAAATGCTGCTGCTAGAGTTCTAATGAGAGTTGGAAGGAATGAATCATATTTCTCCAGTTTTAGCTTCTCTCCACTGGCTCCCTGTCAAATTCAGAATAGAGTTTAATATTTTACTTCTAACATAAAAAGCTCTCAACAACCAAACTCCATCTTATATTTAATATTTTATAGTTCCGTATTTTCCTAACAGAGAACTTCGCTCTCAGACTGAAGGTTTACTTGTGGTTCCTAGAGTTACTAAAAGTAGAATGGGAGGCAGATCTTTCAGTTATCAAGCTCCTCTCTTGTGGAACCAACTTCCAGTTTCTGTCCGTGAGGCTGACACTTAAGTCTARACTTAAGACTTTCCTTTTTTGATAAATGCTATATTAGGGTTTGCTTTGCTATCCARAGCTATGATTTATTTATTCTGCTATAGGTTTAGACTGCTGGAGGACAAACTGACCATATTTCCTCACTGTGCTTCTGTTTTTATTCTCCATGTTGTGATTATTGCTGCCATGACCTTAGTGTTCTTTGTTTTTCATCTTCACAGAAAGTACACCTGGCTCAGTATTTCTATGCTTGTGTCTCTATCCTGTCCTAACTAACCCCTGCTATGTTAGGTAGACAGACGCTCATCCTGCGCCTGTTTCTGCTGGGGGTTTATTGTTAAAAGCAAATCATTCCTTCCCAGATCACCCACTGCCACGTGTCTCCTCAAAATTTTAATAAAAATTGCAGGCTATCTTAGATAAAGAACTTTGACATTTTGTAATCTGCTAAATTTGTTTGTGTTGTATTATACAAATTAGATTCAATTAATTTGTTAGGAGTCAGCACGACGGCTCAGTGGTTAGCACCGACGCACCACAGAAAGAAGGTCCTGGGTTCGATCCCCGGTTTGGACCTGGGGTCTTTCTGTGCGGAGTTTGAATGCTCTCCTCATGCTTGTGTGGATTTTCTCCAGGTACTCCAGTTTCCCCCACCCCTCAAAACATGTACAATAGGTTGCCTTCAGGCCCAGGCCGCCCTTGAAAAAGAGATCTGAGATCTCATCGAGACTTGCCTGGTAAAATAACGGTAAAGAACTGAGTTGATGAATTCACTTTTAGTTCTCTCTCTCTCTTGCATCCTTTTATTTGAAAGTCTTATTCTTACACTGTTGTCAGTCAGGAAGCCAATGCTGAGAAATGATTGTCATATTGACAGTCTAAAATAATAGTGTCACAAAACACTTGGATATCAACAACAGGCTGGAAAACCGTAGACATCCAAACAAAATGAGGAAGAAAGGAAGTGCAGTGATGCAGAGATACATAAACTGATAAAAAATGGTGTTGACCCTCTGGACTATGCTTTTTTTTTTTCTTTTTTTGTTAGGACACAAAATGCCACCTTGACAGTAAATGATTGATGAATGATTGGTTTTTGAGGACATGTTTGTTTAGCACTTGCTAATTTGAGAAAACTGTTATTCCAAACACAAACAGCTGTAATCACACAATGTTTAAATATATTTTTGGCAGAGAGTTTTGTGTTTTGAGGCAAGCAGGCAGCAAATCAATTTAGCTTTCACTTTTTACACACTGGAACTGGTTTAATAAAACTAAGGTAAGTGTTGTAATAAAAGTAGGGCTGCTATGATTAATCGATTAATCGACAACTAATCGATTAGTAATCAATTATTTTAATAATCGATTACTAATCGATTATTAAAATAATCGATGACTAATTTAATAATCGATTAATCGTTTTCTCTTTTTTTTGTTTTTTACTTTGTTTTTCTCTCCAAACTGCTTTGACACCTTCCACTGCCACATCTGCCTTTCTGTCCTTGACACACATGCACAGTAGTGGTAACTGGGGTAGGCCGTGGACGTCAAAAGTAGGGCTGCACTGATTAGTTGAAATAATCGATGACGYCGATTATGTAAATTTGTCGACGCAGATTTCCACCACGTGAATGTTCATGCAATTCCATTTCGGTACCTAAATGCATCTTTGCGACCGTATTGGAATAAGAGTGGTGAGTTTTTCATGCTTGTCTTGAACGCAGCATCACGCAAGAGCGTAATGACGTCAGCAGCCGCTGCTTCAGTTCAGTCTGAAGCTTGAAAACAAGCCTCGCAGCTCCTGGAGTAAAATTCACCAAACAGACCGCCTCTGAATTATCTGGTGGATTAATTATCTTGTGAACATGACGTTCGCTTGCTCAAAGTAAATAAAGTACCACCACTTTCTTTATTTCATCCACCATTAAACAGAGACCGGTGTTAGGTCGAGCCACGTTCCCCCATCAGACGGTTCCCCCAGCGTCTCAAACAACAGAGGAGCTTCCCGACACACGTCTGACCTAAAGAGCACAAGCAGCCAACAAGTGTTGGACGTGTTTAGGATGTTCAAAACGTAGCTTAAATACCTTTTATTTATTTTAACTGCATCCTCTTTTGTTTATTTGATTTAAACATATTTGCCTTCCATGGACYTCCATCACACATTTTTCTAGTGGGGAAATGACATCAATAGAAACACGTGGAGCTGGATATTAATTTGTGTAACAAGACAAAACAGTCTTGTTGTTTTCAACAGTTTTCACCTTAAAGAAATAAGTTACACAACTGATGTTACAATACAAAGAGTTGGATGTTGTCTTGATATTTGTTAATTTTATATATTGAGAAATATGTTAAATAAAAAATAATAAATTAATATTTATTATAGTTTTTCCAGAGTGACTTGAATTTTGTATGATTTAGTTCATTTGTTAGATTGTTAACATCTTGTACTATATTTGTTTTACTTGAATTTTATGTGCTTTGGTTGAGATTTTATATTTATGTTAAATCTTTTAAGCTTTTTTTTGTTAAAGAATAGTCTCTAGAGTGCATATTTTGTGTCCATGAAAAAACTATTAATGAAAATATTATAATATTAAAGAACTGTTCTTGTTAATTTGATGAAAACATTTTAAATTTCCAGTGCACTCACATCKGAATAACTTATGGATTTGTTGTAAGAATAATCGATTAAAAAGCTCCTCGAGAACAACTTAAAGTTCTCAGCAGTAATGGAACAAATGGGGCTGTAGAGACAACCCACAACGGGAGAAGGGTTTGCAAAGGTGGAAAATCCAGGACTTTTTATTAATAGTTTTTATTTAAAATGACTAAAAAAGCCAAGTTACCACAGCCCACTTGTATGAAGGAGGGGGTTTCACTTCACCTTTCCCGCCCCACATATTTTTTTATGTAACGATCAGGGGATTGAAAGTGGTGACCTATCTCTCTAACCTCTGCGACCCTTGAGATGCAGCATGTACACAGAGAAAACACAACCTGACCTGATTGCTTTTTAGACACATTAAAGGTTTTTTTTTTCACTTTTTTTTTTGTTTTAAGATCTGTGGTTATTTAGAGGGCCCTGTGATGGACCTGCGACCTATCCAGGATGTACCCCACCCCTCACACAGTGACTGCTGGACATGGGCACCAGTGACCCTGAAAGGAATAAGTGGGTTAAGATAATGGACGGATGAATGGATGGATGGATGGTTTTTTGGAGAACTGGTGGGCATCTGAAACTGGATTGACTCCAAAGGTAATCATTTGTACATAAATGTACATCCAATTATTACTTTGAGAGTTTCGTTAAAATCTGTCTGTTAGTGTAAAAGATRTTTTGCTAATRGTCACAAAAACACACCAACACAMACATATTCCCACCTCTCATGGTGGTGAGTGCTAACAATAAAACTAATCCAAATCTGCTGCTTTTCATTTATAAAAATGTAATCTAGTAGAAAACTATGTTTGGTTGTCTGCCAAAGTAGTACTAAGTGAGTGGAGGTGAGACCTATGACAGGTGGCTTCTTTTGAATCTGAAATGTACTAGAAAATGACGACCAAAGACACAGCAGTAAGACTTGCTGAATGAGCTGAAGAGGAGTCGCTGTCGGTGTGCAGCACAAGATTCCGAGTTGAAAGTGGCTGTGGGGGACCTGCCAGACCCCCACAGACTGATTTATGATCAAATTAAAGTCAAAATAAGGTTCATCATCAAAAAAATGGTAAAACAGCAGGACTGTACAAATTTACAACATTAAAACACTTTAATTTGAAYTGACTGAAACACATAGGTGGAAATRAAATTCTGGAAACAGTAAACACTATTTCAACAATACAACCATAGCATTACTTGCTAATTTTATTCACTGTGGATCCTCCTTACCTGGGATGTTATGAATGGTGATGGCTAAAATGAGGAGAAGAATCCGACGCCAACTGCTGCCTTTCTGGCCGACTCCTTCAAGTTGTTTCGTTTCTGGTTCGTGTCCATTAGAGTGGCCCAAATGTGGCCCTCTTCTCCTCTGGTAGACTTCTCCATTCTCAATTTTATCTGTGTGAAAAAGAGATAAATGAAAGCACTAAGTAATGCCAACAGAAAGAGTGGATTATTTGATAATAGCCCAGGGATGGCTATTTTTTTCAATTTGAGGACTGTTAACCATAAATCATGGTAAATGGTACAGTAAATGGACTGTACTTGTTTAGCGCCTTTCTACCCAACCAGGATACTCAAAGCGCTTCACACTACAATCTGTGTCCTCATTTACCCATTCACAGAGCACTCTACTAGATCTCCTACAATGTTAACATATACAATCATCCATGGAGACTAATCAGTGTAAATCACACTGATACACTGATGGGACACACATCAGAGGCATTGGGGTTAAGTATCTTGCCCAAGGACACAACAACTGAGACAGCTGGACGGGGGATCGAACCTGTGACTTTCCGATTCCAGGACGACTCCCCTAACCACTCTTCCACAGCCACCCCAAAACAAATAATACTTTTAAAGCATCCAAAATATTAACAAAAAGTAAAATTAGAACCCAATTTTAAAGGATAATGCAGCAAATACAAATTTCATGTTCACATCACCGTTTTTCTTTTTTCTGAAACTCAAAGGTCTTGCACTTTGAGTGCAGCATTTTCAAAATAAAGGTTAGAAAAAGCCCAAAGGGTTTCAGCATGCTTCAAATTAGAGCATTCTGTTTATTCCCAACAGGAGCACGTGTCAGATGGTGGAACTATGCCTGAAAGCCTGGACACTGCCAGCTGCCACCGACAATGACTATTAGACTCCAAATTACAAAATCAGATGAGCAAGCAGGGATGGGCAGAGGTGTAAAAATTAAACAGGGTTAGACAGGGTCTTTTTTGTTTTATTTATTTTATTTTTTTAAATGTTGAATACAAAAAATACTTAAAACATTGCTCAGAGAAAAATGAATAATACAGATATACTCCCAAATCTAAACAACAATTGAAAAACAATTGATGGTTTGATTGAACAGCTGGATCAAGTGTACATCTAGGTAACAGGAATAAACACCTTGTTTGCTACACAGTAATAAAAAAATTTGTTTAACAAAACATAGAAATATTATCTATTATTTTATTCAACAGTCTGATTGCCAGGAGAAAAAAAGCTGTTTAACTGCAGAGTACAGCTTGTTCTCAGATTTTTGCACATTTTCCCAGATGGCCTCAGTATGAACATGCCATGAGTTGGTTGTGTTTTAAAATGCTGTCTGCTACATGAACACAATGTTCAGTGTAGATGTCCTCCAGATGTGACACTGAGACACCAATGAGTCACCTATATTTTAGAGTAAGAACCAGATGGTTCTATGAACCCTCTTCACCTCTGAGTTACTGATGGCCAGTAGGAGGTGGTGCCAGTGGTCAGGTCTGTTACCATCTCTTTGGTTTTTGCGGTCATGAGGGCTAAATTATGTGCAGTTGGTTACCAAGTATTTTAATGTTTTCTGTATGCTGACTCAGCATTGTTTAAACAGAGCRCAAAACAATAATGTCATCAGCAAACTTAATGATACTGTGACTGGTGAAGCTGGCAGAGCAGTAATGTGTCAGTAATGTGAACAGTAATAGGCTCAGTATACAAATGCAGCACACCTTTCTGAAAAAAGACTAAATTTGGATATGTATTGGATTACCTAAAATGCCAGTATCTCATTAGGCTGCATTTAAAGGTAGTTAGAAATACACTATATTACTAAAAGTATTTGCTCAACCATCCAAATGGCTGTGCACATTGTGCACAAAGAAAAGTCGATCAAAACATGGATGGCAGAGTCTGGTGTGGATGAACTTGACTGGCCTGCACAGAGTCCTGACCTCAACCCGATAGAACACCTTTGGGGTGAACTTGAGTGGAGACTGAGAGCCAGGCCTTCTGTCCAACATCAGTACGTGACCTCACAAAATGTGCTTCTGGACGAATGGTCAAAAATCCCCATAAACACACTCCTAACCCTTGTGGACAGCCAACACAGAAGGGTTGAAGCTTCTGTGTAGCTGCATTGGGTGGTGTACAGTGGTTTGCAAAAGTATTCATACCCCTTGAACTTTTCCATATTTTGTCACATTACAACCACAAACATAAATAT
>NW_013952711.1:505691-510149 GCF_001266775.1 Austrofundulus limnaeus | reverse complement strand
GGTTGTAATGTGACAAAATATGGAAAAGTTCAAGGGGTATGAATACTTTTGCAAACCACTGTATATCATTTGTGGGGGTTCTAACTATTTTTGCATAAAATAATTGCCAAATCTTTCATGTGCATTTGCTTGCTGTGGCAGGTAGAAAAATTTGGTGAGTCTGCAAMTGAAAATTCATCTATTTTATCCCACATTTCAGGTGCCAACTAGCTTCCAATGATTGCAGTGTCTTTAGCCACTAAAGGCACAAATGGAGAAAAAAAATTTCAGAACATGTTAATGTTATTCATCAGCCCCAGCTAGGGTCACAGGCCTATAGGCATATGGCATAACTCAATGAGCACAGTTAACCTTTGCAATAGAAAAAAGTTCTTGCATCAGCAGGGTTTCATTCTGCCTTTCAGAAAAGCCATTCAGAAAAGCCATGAACAAACTGCCTTTTCAACAACCTATGAGTGTGTTTCATTCAGATGAGTTCTTAACATTAAATGCACCTTGTGATTCAAGGGGAGGGATTGTGAATCGAATGGTAAAACTTTCCTCTGACTGACAATAGTCAGAAATGGCTTTGATTAAATCTTTGTAATCTGTGGGTCTACACCATCAGCTGAACAAATTCATTTAAAAGAGCCTTGAAGAGGATCCTTAAGTCAATGTGGAAATGGGTCAAAAGGGGCTTTCTATCAAGACACTTAAAATAAAAATAATCAGGTTTATTAAGCACTCTGTAGCAATCACAAAAACTTCAAATTTGTCCGACAAGCATGACAATGAACTCATCTTACAATCACTTAATTTTGGGGTAAGCTGTGCCTATTTGCTGTGAAGCACAGCACTTAGCAAACAATCAACAAAATGACAACATTATTATTAAAAAGGGTATTACAGATTGATCAGAAGCCTCTACTGCCTCTGATTAGTAGGGATGCTGCGTGTGTTAGAATCTGGTGTTGTAAAATGTATATTACAATCTCTAAAATCAAAAGTACAAATTGTGTCAATTATAATAGTAAAAAATGTAAATATATGTCAATATTTGACTGTGGAGGAGAACGGACTGTATGGATCAATGTTTTGACATCATCAAACATGGATTAATTTTCCAACTAACAGAGGATGTACAGTATATGTATTCCACTTTCCTCTCTCCTCTGTCTTCAGGCCTACAGTCATAAGTTCTAGCCAGTCAGAGACCTCTGACTTTATCACCATGGTAACCTGGCCCCTGGCCCCTCAAACCCCCTTCCTTATCTGACGAGAAAGATCATCTCTGGAATTTGACTCTGTGTCCCTAACTTTCTTTGAAACTCGGAATAATGACAGAACTGATGAAAAGGATGAACATTGACCACGCGTGCCATGGTAAGTAACTGATAATGAAAAAAGTCACCACACCGGGGGACGAGCTCAGCAATCATGATAGCTGAAGATCTTTTAAAAAGGGTTTTCTAAGAGATTCTTCTATATAAAAATATGATGCCAAAAAGAGTTTTGTAGCCTGCAGTAGATATATCATTCCTATTTTTCTGTCATTTATTAATTCATCCAACACCTTAAATAGGAATCTTGATCCATATTTAAGTGTATTTAATCCTAAAAGAATAAGTGTTTTGAAATGTTGTCGAGTGTTTACTCCATCATTATTTATGGTAAAAAAAAAAGCTGTATGCATTGTGTTCATTTACACACATTTCACAAATAATACAGATGATTGGTCATCTAGTTAAGATTATTGAGATTAGGTTCCAAGGTTTTAGCCTGATCTGTGTGTCACCAGTCAAAGTTCATTGAGCTAAGGGGTCTAGCTGAGCTTGGCTGTGTCCAAATTCAGAGGCTGGGTCCTCTGAAGGCCAAATTCGTCAGTCGTTTATTTGAAGACTCCTCCGATGCGGACGACAAATTCATCCTTCTTTTGGCCTGATTTGAAGGACGCTCCAACGAAACATTCTCTGCCCACGCTATCCCATAATGCACGACCGAAGATTTTTTTCTGCTAGTAATGGCAGACAAAGTAAGAGAAAGGAATACACTTTTAAATAAAAATTGTCCGTATACAAATTAAAAGTTTCACTCGGTTGTGTTAATGCTTTTTTCATTTGTATTGMCATGTTTTAAACATTATTCTTGTCAGAAATCAAACAAGCGAAATAATCATGCACCTACAGTATGGTGGGTCGCTTATTTCTTCAAATATTGACTTTAAGCTAATTTTGTTAGGATCCAGCTTCTGAATTTGGATACAAATGTTTAGTTCTGAATAAAACTGAACATTAAAATAGTTTAACAGAAAGTTGTACAAATTAAAATTAGCAATGTTAGTCACAAACAGTAAGCCTGTACTCTATTGTTTGGCAGCTGAGGATGTATTAGGCCTACTGCATAGGTTTGCTAGAATAACAGTATGGATACTGGCCATGTTGCAACCTGGCCACCTGACCACAGGTGAAGGCAAATTCACCTGTGGGGAAGGATACAGAAAGCTATCGCAGAGATTTCAGCTTTCAGTCTCCACTGTGAGAAACATTATGAGAAAATGGAAAACCACAGGCACAGTTCAAGTCAAGGCTCAAAGTGGCAGACCAAGAAAAAGACAAATCCTGTGAAGGAAATGTGTTTTTAGAATTAGAAACTGTTCTATGATTGCACCGCTCAGGGTGGCAGCATGTTGCAGTGGCTCGAGTATACGTAATTTATTTACTTTCACTTTATCATTCAGCTCATTTTTTTTATTTAAGTTTTTTATACACTGTATTGATTGATATGAAATTAGGTCTCTGCATTTTACCCATCGCCTTGCTCATGGGCCCAAAGTGGGGTTGGTTGGTCCGGGGAGTTGAACCGGTGACCTTCCGATCACAGACTCATATTCTCCTCTGCACCACCACTTCCACTACTCCCCTATTTACATTTGACAGAGAGCAGAGCGACTGACATCTACTACACATGGATTGTTCGGGATAATAGGAGTAAATCCTGGAAACAGTCATATTGTTTTGTTGTAGGATGTAGATGTAAAGGTAAATTGGAGGAGAGCTCTATAACTGCTGCCATGTTTAACTGTAGGGCTATTGGAGGAAAAAGTATAGCATTTCCATGTTAGCATGCTGAGAACACCAGAAATAGTTTTAAAATGAATTTTGTTACTCCAGTTTTTTTCTGCATGCATAATATTATTATGCACAACTGAAGACATACTTATATTGATCAGTGTATTGCACAGGAACTTACTTTTTTTTCACTAAATATGATCAGTAGTCTGTATATATTCTGTGTTTGCAATCTCATTTCCCTCTAAAATTTAAAACAGTGATGAATTTCACTGCTGCTCCTAAAACCATTTTTATAAAATGCTTAGTCAGTGAAGTAATCAGTCATCCATTTATTATTGCTCAATAACTACTGGAATCACAAGGGAAAAAATGTTGTTTTGTGTGTTCTGTCTCACCAGAAGCTGCTCAAACTGACTGACAGCACTGCTGTGTTTAGAACTATTAAGAGCAGTGTTGCCAGATGGGAAATGTTGAATTATCGTATCAGCAGCTCAAAATTATCGTATTTTGAGGAAAATTATCGTATACACCCAAGTTACATTCTAGAGGGGCTCAAATTTACAAATACATCCTGCTCAGCTCACAGTGTGCTCTGTATTCAACAAACTTCACATTCTTTTGTTTATAATAAAGTTAAAAAGCACTGTTGGGTGTCTGTATTATTTTTTTACAAAAGCTTTGTTTTAAACAAGAACAAAACATGGAGTCTTGGGAAATGCTGCATATAAAAAAAATGTTAGATAAAATGACTAGAATAAAATGTAAATCATAGGCAAAGTTAAAATGAAATCAGGAAAAGAACAAATCATTGTAGTTTATTGTACTTTTGATTAGTCAAGAAATAAATTGAGTGCATGCTGAGCAAATTTAATCTGCAAGCTTCCAAAATCTGTTTTTTTTTTCCTTTTAGGAAATAGCTTCTGGAAGACACCTGGATGTTTATTAAATGTAAATGTTGCTTATACTCCTCACCTTCTCAATCCCACCTTTTCTTTTTGATTTTACAGTTATTATTTCTTTCACATAAGTACTATTATATTTATCTTTGCTGCTACTAGTTGCCATTAAAACCCCAACGTGGGAGGGGTGTTCTCCCAGAGAAAATTTTGAATGAAGTAGGTGTTGTTTCCTGCATTCTGGTGTATTTGCAGGTTGTTAAACATATTTTAAACTACATAAATAAACAATTTCATATGTATTTTAGAGACGGATTCTACATTCAACTCAATATATGAATCATCCTTTTTGTGTCACATTGGACGTTTGATTCTTTGACCAGCTGGTAGAAAGTAGATTTTTAAAAGGGTTAAAAACGACTGTGTCGTGGCAGCCAGCCTTCTCTTTACAGACAGTAGTAGGCTATGTCAAGAGAACAAAAAATAAAGTTTCTTCTGTTGCTCCTTTATAT
>NW_013952711.1:503503-505412 GCF_001266775.1 Austrofundulus limnaeus | reverse complement strand
GTCTCTCAAAGTCTCAATAACACCAGAAAAACAGTTGCTAGATTTTCACTAGTCACTTTAACAGTCTCAGCGTCTGAAAAGTCTGTAAATATAGCGAGGAAGTCGCAAAATCAGCACCGCTGTGTTCCACAACCTGCCACCTTTCATGTCAGTAAGCCGCGTGTCGGGTCGATTACGTCACACATTGGAGCGGTCAAATTATCGTACATTATGGGATTTTTGGGATTATTGATCGTACATCGTACAGAGGGCAAAATTATCGTACAAATACGCAACACTGATTGAGAGCTACATGACCCATGTGACTGTGTGTCGGCTAGTTCAAAGAGTGTTGCATCTCTCTCTACATGGCTCTGGGTACAGATAGGTAAAGTTGCAATACTGCCACCAAGTGGATGGGAGTATAAAGACTAATTTCATCACACTTGTAAAGTTTCAGCCTTGCAGCTCATTAAAAGTGATCTACATGAATTCAGGAAAGTAATCTGGCTTTACTTTATGTCGGGGAAAAACCTTTCATTTAAAAACAGTATCCATACTGTCATTCTAGCAAACCTATGCAGTAATACATCCTCAGCTGCCAAACTAGACAACAGAGTGCATGCTTACTGGCTGTGACTAATATTGCTAATTTCAATTTGTACAACCTTTTGTATAACTATTTTAATGATAAGTTTTATTGAGAACTAAACATTCATTTTGAATTCATCTTTCTATTGTCTAGCTGAATCATTGCGCCTTTTATCTTTACAACTAAGTTTTAATTTTGACACTTGAATGTCATTCACTGGCACTGAAATGACTGAAGGTTTTGTTTATATAGTTTCCACAGCAGTAAGCAGACAAATTGAAGCTTCTGCTTTGGCTGCATTCACATGAAATCCAGCCATGTGACGCACRCCCACAGAATTGTGCAAAAGTGCTTGTGTTTCATCATTTTCCCAATTCAATGTAAGCTACGTTTTAGTTTGCTTCATTACTGCATAACAGAAGTATATAAAGTACTTAAAATAAATAACTAAAAAAAGTAAAAATACCTTAACAGAAAATTGCATTTTTAAAATTAATGGTAAAAATGAATTCCACCGATTAGTACAAACTGCCCACAATAATCAGGACAGTTCAGTACTTTTACACACACTCTAAGAAATGAAGTGAATTTACACTGTTTCCACTAAAGGGAGTTGAGGGAGTACAAATTGAGGGAGTTGGTCTCTTTTAATGTTTTTAGGGCCATTCCTAATCAGTTTGTACTTAAGAAATTTGTTTGTAAATGTTTTAACTGATATTGTATTCAATTTAGTCCTATCTTATCTTTTATGAGAGTTTCTTGTTTTTCTTTTATTTATCATGAAGTATTTTAATGTATATCTGTAGTTTTGAATTTTATACTGTCTGCGTGCTGCTGCCATTCTTGGCCAGGTCTCTCTTGAAAAAGAGATTTTTAATCTCAATGAGATCTAACTGGTTAAATAAAAAATAAATAAACAATTACAAAACCTCAAAAAATATTTAAGTACTGTAACAAAGTAAATGTACTTGGTTACTATACACCTCTGCTGCATAAACTATTTAAAAAGAGACATTCATAATTAATGTGTCCCAGTTAGACCATCACATGAACTAAGAAGAGACATATTTTCAGATCAGTGAACCAGGCASACATATTTGTTTTCAGGGATTCTCTAATTTTTATATTTTGATTTTGACACAACAAAAATCAAATTAAATCTGTTCCTTAAGGCCCTGTCACACTACACCGACTTTGAGAACTTATGCCAACTTGTCAAAACTTTAAAGACATCTACCTTGAAGATATAATTAAAAACATCCACTGGAAACCTCTTTTAGGCATGGACATACTGTAATGCTAATAAATATATAAATATATAAATAAATCAAACATATA
>NW_013952711.1:499035-501903 GCF_001266775.1 Austrofundulus limnaeus | reverse complement strand
TATGAATATAATATACAAGTTTCACTTTTTAAATGGAATTACTGAAATAAATCTACTTTTTCATGATATTCTAATTTTATGACCAGCACCTGTATATTCACAAATTCAAAAATGATTATTAAAGCTGCTGCTCAGCAGTACACTATGATCCACAGAAAGAAAATAAATAAATATAATCCAAAAATATTGCAATTAGCAGTATAATTAAAACATAAAGCAAACAAGGCAGTCATAATTATTCACTGAATTTGAAATTCATAGTTTGATTTTAGTTTGCCAGGAAATGTATTAACAGAAAAACATTTTTAAATGATTTAACACCATGGACACTGGCACATCTGTAGCAGATCATCAATAATTTAACACAATGACTACACTACGTTCTAGCATGAAGTTTCCTGCAACTTGAGATGTCTGAATAACAAAACAAAACAAAGACAGTCTGCTTGAGCGTCTTTATGGTTCACTGAACCCATTTCACAGTTCAGCAGGTTTCAGTCAGGAAGCTTTGCTCTCAGACGATTGAGAGAGGGGAACATAACGTTGTTTAAATGCACAAAGGTCAGGTGTAAAGCTGAGAGGTTTGAAGGTCACTAAAAGCTATTAAGTTCTATCTGGAATCAAGGCGTACAACTTTTTATTTTTAATCACAAGTGCAAACATAAGTAGAGATGTGTATTATGTTAGTCCTACATGGGTTAAATAAGTAGTCAAGGTCATCTTTAGTAAGCAGTGTACTGCACAAATAAACAATTTTTACTCACCCGCTGATGGCTGAGAGGCTTTTTATTGTTTGTTTGGCTCCTCTTCAGCTCATTTTGAAACACTTTATTTTTGAGTCCCATAAGTCTGGTTACGCTGAGATATATCTTATAAAGAAGGTAGCATTTTTTTTCACTAAAGAGGTACCTGAGAAATAACTCCACTTTCTCCATTTCATTTTGAATTTCATTTAAGCATTTTTTTCAATTAAAATGCCTCTTAGTAAGGCGCATTAAAAGCATCAATCATAAATTGGCTCAGACATATTTTTTCAGTTTTATATACTAAAAATCTAAGACAACTTGTCTTTGCTCATTCTGACAGAAGCACCTGCAGTCGCACAGTGAACAAAGGCTGTGGTTGTAATTTATTTTTTATGTATTTAAGATTTAAAAACAGAAGTATTTGGGTCATTTATATTTTTATGAAGCATATCTGTTTTTACATTTTATCAACTTTTTATATAGCGGTWGGCTATTTGAAGGGCACACCTTTAGTTAACTCCCTTTGTTATTGTTTTTCTTTTTTATGGCAGTTTTTGTAATTTACAATGAATTAACTTTTGTGTTTTAAACAGTTACTTTAGAGATGCTGCTGACGTTGGCCTGCCACTGGGAAGAACCCAAACTGCATCAGATGTAAAGATCACACACTAACAGGGTAATATTATGTTGCATGTCAGAAGAAGGGAACTAAAAGTGTTGTTTAATTGTTGTCTTTGACTAGTTCAATGCTTTTCTTTTTGTTGCAAACATTTTTACCTTTGCCCCCTTGATAAGAATGACCTCAGCCTCTGTACATGTTTCCCTTTTGTCTCATTCAGGAGGTCTGGAAGTGTTTCAGCTTCCTTTGTTGGTACCCGAGTCAGTTATGTTGACCTTTTTTATGAGGTTATAATATGATCTGTTTCAGSGCTTATACATGTGGAGAAGCTAGTAAAGGCGTTTTCTTAAAAAAAAAAAAACAGAACTCATACTTTCTTTTTTTTTTCTAGCCACACACACACTTTCTTAAAAAGCATTGTGAAGACGAACAARAGGGCATTTAGCCAATTAGGTCACTCAAGAACAAAAAGTGCATGTCTGAAAGATTTTACAATGGGACAAATCTCAAACCCTTTAAAAAAGACTCCCACATTCATGTTTCCTGAATAAGAAAACAATCCTCAGCTTTTCTTGTTCATTTAAGATGTTTTCATCCAAGGCACTCTCTCAATTCAGATTTGAAAAGTGCTGKGTTGCAAAGCTTTGACCTGTATGGAAGGCTCTATTTATGTAAGCTAAATTTAAATGCATATTTATTCCATTCCACRCCTTCCTAAGTGTTGTTTATGGTCTTTGTCAGCCCAGTCTTCATGAGAAACATTTTGGTGTGAATGGCGATCTCCACTCATGACCTAATGCATACAATTTACATAGATAATTCACAGTTCTCTCACAAATATAATGTATCACAAGTAATTTAGAAGCTCAACATAGCTTCCACGCAGATAGTTATCTTAAATGAAAGTGACATTCCTGGTGCAAAGTTGGACACACTAAAYGTTGGTTGGAGTGTCAAGGTCTTTGATGGACTGGAAAGCAAACAAAATTGTTGAAAAGTTTAGTGTGTTTGTACCGCTAGTGCTTGCACCGTAGTTGTGTGTGTGTATGCGAGACATTTTTGTGCAGTTATTGCTTGAGCCACTGCTTTTGCATATTTTACAGAAATGTAGATGATGATATATGCCTTAGGTTTTCCCAGCTACATGTGAATCTAACCCAAATGTGAGAAARGCTGCCAAAGAATGGATGCTATGGAGACAAGTTCTAACATGAACGCCATGTTCGGAGGGCGAAGTTACTGCAAACAAAAGGYTGGGAGGGGTTGTCATAGCAACTTATGCATAAACAGCACATTCTTTTTTTGCCACTTCAGTAGAAAGCAATACTGAATATCTGAATATTAGTATCTTAGCTTCTTCATCATCAGTGGCTTTTTTTGTATTGTTTTCTTGACGTATATCTCACATATCATCAATTCTTTCTTTCACTTTATTCCATTACATTGTAACTTTTCTTTCCTTTCTTTTCCTTTCTTTCTTCTTCTTTCTTGTCTATCTATAAA
>NW_013952711.1:495094-497855 GCF_001266775.1 Austrofundulus limnaeus | reverse complement strand
CTGAGCGGCCATGCAAATAGCCGGATATATTCAGACCCATTACTCCTCCCTGGCTGTAGTGCTGACATACAGCTTCACAGACCAACCAGTGGTGGGTTTCTTAAGTAAAATAGAGTGGCAAGACTCCTTTCAGATTTTAACTTTTAGTGATTTATTCATTTTTCGCCCCATGACSAGCCTGTGAGCTCACACTACAGATGAGGAAAATGGGTGCAAACTTTATCGGCACAAAGACTTTTCTTGCTAAAARCATGCAGCAGCTTWGAAATGACCACTGTAAGAGTCAGTTTWTTTTGAAAGTTAAAACTCTAAAACACATAGTTTGACTTTTGTTTGATCTGTTGGACAAGAGGTAAATTCATTCTGTGATTCCTGCTGCTGCTCTGAGTGACAGCAACGTCAGAGCATTTTCCAAAGGTCATACCACAGTATGAAAATGAGCRATACCCYCCAACCCTACTGCCATGATCATCTTCATGCTAGGTTATGCTTTTTTATGTTTGAATAATGGCAAGTTGGAAGGAAAACAAGTCTGTGTGAAACAGAAATGAAATCATTTTTGCTTTTTTAAATGTAAGTAAGATGAACTGCAAAGTATCTGAGTACAGATAATTGCATGAGGAAGGCTGAAAATAAATCTACTCCAGTAAAGTATAAATAAACAAAATTTCTACTTAGATGTTACTGGATATTTCTGGTGAAGAGATAGGATCAGGGAGATCCTTTATCTCTGATGAAATGTTTAGAGCAGAGGTAAGTCCATGATTTCAATTTTTCTTGGTCAAGAAAAAGTGAAATCATTTCTTTGGCTTGAGAAAATGACCAAACAAATAAATCCTCCTTTCATGTGAGGAAAATGACTTCATTGTGATTCAGGTACTGTAAGCACAATGTTTTTGTATCCTCCAATGCTATTTTCCCAAATTTCTCAAAATTAAAACAAGACAAACACATSCACTGTGACAGATACCTCTACAGGCTGCTATGAATGTTTGTACAAGTATGGTTGTTGCACATTCATTCACGTGAATGCTGTTCTATAAATAGCTTAAGTGGAGAGCACCAGTGGAATGAAACCAACTGGGAATCCAATCCAAAGTGGCTTTGTAAGTTCTGGAGAGATGAAACCAAACAAAACAAAACTCTTTTCATGATGAAAAACTACCAAGAACCCTCAGGAGGGTAGGGAATGGGATTAATCTACATGTGAATGTAGCTTGCATAAACAGAACATGTTATGTAGGTCAAAGCTTTGCAACGTTGCTTATTCCCATCCAAAMTGGGAAAAAAAAACTCCTAAGATAAAAAGCAAAACATTTTAACCAACAAGAAAATAAGTCCACTTGCCTTTTTACCTTTTAAGATTTGCCAGCCTGTGTAGGACAAACGTTCTGACAGTAATATTGGCCTTTAGAGAAGAACGTTTTACTCATATCTTCAGTACTTTAAAAAAAATTCTAATAGTACTTTGCAAATTCAACCTTTTGGCTGAGACTACTAACCTCAGGCTGTCTTCCCCAGCCTTCGGCGTGGTATTTCAGACACAGATCTGCTTCAAGCCCCTGACTGTCAGTGCTGATTGTGATTTTCTGTTTTCCAAACTTGATAGTCCACCTCATCCTGCTCTCTGTTGATGGCATTGCTGACTCTAAATAATTCCCTTTCCACACTCCATTGCATGTAAGAAATCACCCTCAAACTTCTGTGTTTTGCTTAAACTGCACAATTTTCTCTCTCTTTGTTAATAATTGTAGCAATAATCCAAATGTAGTGGAACACATAACTGCTGTTTGATATTTCTTTTTGTAATGCTAGGTATGAATATTTTGACAGAATTTATAGATCCTAAAAACACTTGATGAACATACCCAATGTATATACTTGTATTTATGTACAACATAATATGACTGATAAATACAAATATAAAGAAAGGTAAAAGTCAACAGAAATGTTAAATGATCTAACAATTTGTTTATTCGTTTCTAAAAATGACAAAAAAGTATATTGTCCATCTCACATCTATTAAAAAGCCTAAAAAAAATCACTTTTTGACAAAATTATGACAGATGTTACGCTTAATGTCTATAAACATTTAAGATGTTGAAACTTTTTCTCCAACTCAAAAATGATCAATGGTACTTTTGAAATTAATTTATTTTAAATGTAGATGAAAAAATGTCCTCATGCACCTCAATAATTCAGGAAGAAAAATCTAAAAAGAAACTGAGTAAGTCCTCGGGACATGTTCGTCTTTGAAAAAGTTTTTTTAGTTTATTCAATTTATTTATTTCATTCATTCATAAAACCAAAATGATCTAAAAATAAAAAAAAGTAAATCATGCAGTGAATGAAAAGGGTGCAAAGTAAAGAACTAAAATCTTGTTTTATCTGCCTCTTATTTAAAAAGACAACGTCGTCAACAAACAAACTCAAGCTTCAATAATCTCGATATTTACAAAAACATCAGATTTCTTCGCATCTTTTTTCCACTAGATATTACAAATGGTGTATTTTCCCAATAATTTTGTCTGAATCATCTTTTAAAACATAAATATTACTTTAGAGGTTTTTATAACAGTAGAAACTTATTCCTTGAATTACAACACATCGCCTCTTCAGACTAGTTTGAAATGCAGATTTTATAAAAAATCTTCATTACCTTATGGTTGCAATGACTTTCTCTCTTAACAAATTTTAACTGAATATTTGAAGGTAATAAATTTTACGAGCTTTTTAAATTACTTGCAAAATACTGTATTAT
>NW_013952711.1:492000-495084 GCF_001266775.1 Austrofundulus limnaeus | reverse complement strand
ATACTGTATTATCAAATCATGAAATTGCAATAATTTCAACTGATGAAATTATATATTTGTTGGGTGAACATAGCACATTCTATTAAGAATTTTTAAAGCTCTATTTTGGAAAATAAAAACAGGATTTATAATTGTCTTGTATGCTTTCTCCCAAACTTCAATAAATTAAATGTGGAACAATTGTTACATTATACAATATATACAGAGCTTATTGTTTAATAACTTTTTTCTTAATACATCAATTCAATTGACTTAGCTATTTTAAAGTAATTTATATGCACTTTTCATGTCAGCTTTTCATCAATGACGAGTTCAGTGAGTTCAAAGAAAAATCATCCAGAGGACTTACTCTTACTTTGTAACATTTTTTGATGGATACACAAAGGTTAGATCATGTAAAAAAAATAAGATGACATAAAAATAGAAAGTTTTATAATGTTATTCAGACACTCTTAAGTTACAGTCATATGAAAAAGTTTGGGCACCCTTGTTAATTTTCCTGATTTACCATCATAAATCAATGATTGTTTGGATAAAAAATAATTAAATATATCATATATGGGACAAACACAGTGATATTTGAGAAGTGAAATGAAGTTGATACGATTTACAGAAAGTGTGCAATAATTGGTTAAACAAAATTAGGCAGGTGCATAAATTTGGGCACCATAAAAAACCTTACCTCAATTTTTAGTAGCTCCTCCTTTCACAGAAATAACAGCCTCTAAACACTTCCTATAGCTTCTAATGAGAGTCTGGATTGTGGCTGAAGATATTTTAGACCATTCTTCTTTACAAAACATCTCTAGTTCATTCAGCTTTGATGGTTTCCAACCAAAGACAGCTMTCTTTAAGTGACACCACAGATTTTCAATAATATTCAGGTCTGGGGACTGAGATGGCCATTCCAGAACGTTGTACTTGTTCCTCTGCATGAATGTCTTAGTAGATTTTGAGCAGTGTTTAGRGTSKTTGTCTTGTTGGAAGATCCAGCCCCGGCGCAGCTTCAGCTTTGTCACTGATTCCTAGCCATTGGTCTCCAGAATCTGCTGATACTGGTTGGGATCCATGCGTCCCTCAACTTTAACAAGACTCCCAGTCCCTGTACTGGCCACACAGCCCCACAGCATGATGGAACCACCACCACATTTTACTGTAGGTAGCAGGTGTTTTTCTTGGAGAGCTGTGTTCATTTTCCTACCTTCATAATGGCCCTTGTTCTGCCCAAATAACTTTATTTTAGTTTCATCAGTCCACAGCACCTTATTCCAAAATGAAGCTGGCTTGTCCAAATGTGCTTTAGCATACCTCAAGCAGCTCTGTTTGTGATGTGGGCAGAGAAAAGGCTTCCTCTGCATCACTCTCCCATACAGCATCTCCTTGTGTAAAGTGTGCCTAATAGTTGAACGATGCACAGTGACGTCCTGATTAGGGCTGTGTATTGGCAAGAATTTGGCGATACGATACATATCATGACAGAGGGGTCACGATACGATTATATCCCGATATATTGCGATACTATAAGCAAGGCGATATATTGCGATTTTTTTTGTCCAAAAATTCTATTAAATAAAAACCTCTTACAGGGGAAAAAAATGAAAAAACAAAATTCATTGTCTCAGAAAATTCTAATATTACAGAGACATGCTTTGGATACATTTAGCTGTGTTCTGCTTTGTATGTGTTTTATTTTATTTGTTTCATATTTCTTATTTCATCCATGTTTTCAATTATTAGACTAAATTTGACAATAAATAGTTTGAAAATATATTTTTGCAGCTTTTAGTTTTTAATATTAATTTACAATATGGTCACTCAACACTTAACAATGAGAGCCAAATGGCTGGCTCACTGCTGCCAACTAGTGGTCAGAGGCTGAACTACAACATAAAAATGAACAGCTGGCAGGAAGGTTGACATTTTAAACCTTAATAAAAAATCGATACAGGGCTTTAGAAAATCGATACAGTATTGGGAAATGAAATATCGCGATATTTCAGTGTATCGATATTTTCTTACACCCCTAGTCCTGATGCATCTCAGTAATCCAGGTAAAAAATCAAAAGGAAAAAAAATCAAAAGGAAAAAAATTGTATAGGTCCTCTGGACGGGTTCTAACCCGTCCAGAGTTTCCTTTTGATGCACAGTGACTCCATCAGCAGCAAGATGATGTTGTGGGTCTTTGGTGCTGGTTTTATGCACCTGCCTAATTTTGTTTAAATAATTATTGCACACTTTCTGTAAATCATATCAACTTCATTTCACTTCTCAAATATCACTGTGTTTGTCCCCTATGTGATATCTTTAACTGATATTTTTAATCCAAACAGTCAATGATTTATAAAGGTAAATCAGGAAAATTAAGGGTGCCCAAATTTTTTCATATGACTGTACTTCAGTTTACTTAAGTTAATGAAGCAATAATTATTTCTTGCTTGATTTGATAGACAAAAGTTCTGATCTGCCTTTTTAACTTAGGAATTATTTAAGAAAAAAGTTTGCCCTCTGAGCTTGACTAGATAGTGTTTTCAGCAAACGGAATCGTCTGAATGAAAGGAGTTCAGGATAACAATGAACTACTCATCAGCGCTCATCTGGTAAAGTTGAATCATGTATCAGAGGACTTCCATTGTGGTGTAGTAATCTGCATTATGACGACTTTCACAGTTTTCATTGTTGAAAAACCTTCAGCATGAAAATAACGAGTCCGATTATGACTCGTGGCTGATTGATGCATTAATTTTAGTGATTTGCAAATGAAGGCGGCGTCTGCTTGACGAAAGAAAATCAAAATACCCTTTGTGATGACAAAGCTGACAAGAATGCATTTGGTGTGGCTTTAAAACAGTTTTCCAGAGAACCCAGTGACTCAGAGAAAATTACAAAAACAGAGCAAATAGGTGAAGTAAACTTTGGGAATTTTTTTTATAAACTTTTAAACTTTTCTTAGCTATATAACTTAACATAACACACATAAATTAACATAAATGGAAAAAAGAAACAGTATTTTACACAAATGTGTTTTTTTAATACAAACAACTAGTTGTGAGAGGCATTCGGTGATTTTATATATATATATATACA
>NW_013952711.1:478480-490741 GCF_001266775.1 Austrofundulus limnaeus | reverse complement strand
CACACACACACACACACACACACACACACACACACACACACACACACACACATCTCTGACACAGTCACATTTCCCACCTGTCATGTGTCATTTCTAGTGTCACCATTAGTAACAGCCATCACAGCATCATTTGCTACATCATGATACTAATTAACAATAAACAATGTGACACCAAGTGATTTATTGCTACTATCTCACAGTTCCAAATATATCTAGTGTTCATGTCTCAGCCTTAACATCAACTGCTAAAACATGTGGTAACCAGTAGCTTAGCAATGTATGGCATTTCCCCCCAACAGCAGGATAACATTTCAAATGTTTTTATTTGC
Source organism: Austrofundulus limnaeus (assembly GCF_001266775.1). NCBI lineage: Eukaryota > Metazoa > Chordata > Actinopteri > Cyprinodontiformes > Rivulidae > Austrofundulus > Austrofundulus limnaeus. The sequence goes on along the minus strand of NW_013952711.1, from coordinate 490,412 downwards.
ACTTTGGAACTAATTAATATAAATTATTATAGCTAACACTTTGATACTTCAACACATCTTGCTGTATTTCCTAATCTAATTATGCTGGCTGGCATGTTTGTATCTGTTTTTATTTGATCGAGGGCATATAAAGCTCATCCAACTGTAAATCCTCTTAAAAGCACCACTGAAATATCTGAATAGGATGACTAATTAGGTCAGAAATAATTGTAAGCAGAAATTTACCACTAAGCTGTTAAGAGCTTCATGGTGTTTTTGTTTTGCACCTTTAAGATTTAGCTACACTATTCTTTGCATGTGGCAGAAACTGCTTTGATTAATAAACTATGATGAACTCTGCACAGTACAGAGTGGAAGCTACTGAGAGAAAACTGGTGTTTTAGCATCAGAAGATGCTTCCTATGGTAATAGAAAGAACAATAAAACTAGACTACTATACTAAAAAAGAAAGACTACTACAATAAACTWAAGACATTTCTGAAGCATTTTTGAACATTGCCAACAAAGCTACTGCTTGAAACAACAACATATTTCAGCTCTCTTCTGTAACGCACCAATATCAATTTGGAACTCACTTTTGCAATGATGCTTATGTTTTGATGTATAAACTTTATAAAAAGTGTAAAGAAAACTACAATCATAAGAAATCTAATGAGTGAGACAGACTAACCTAGTCAGACAAGCAGACAGAAATAATAGAATTTAGTCATTCTGTGTTTGTCTGCAWCTCTTTCCTGCCCTYTTAAAAACAAACCAGGGCAGCAGTTTACAGGTGCAGTTTTGCACACCTGTATCAAGGGACCTGTTGGGGATGGTAGACCATGACCTGCACTGCTCTTATTCTGCCATGATTAATACTTTAGTACTGCCTTTCAGTACAGACTTTTTTTTTTGGGCACTGGTAGAATTTCTTGATATCAACCACTTCCAGTGGTACATGCAGGGGCTTATTGTTCCATGAGGGTTCCTTCTCTTTCACATTGGGAATCTTCTGTATACTCTCTGATACATTTACTTTGCAGTTCTTCACTGGAAGCTTTCTTCCTTATGTACTCCGACATACTTAGTTGTTTCATCCAGTATAATGGATGTCATGTTCACTAGTCCTCTGCCTCCCTGATTTTCGGTTAGTGTACAGTCTCAGGGTGCTACACTTGGGATGTGGCCCTTGGTGTGTATAATATCTGTCTGTCTGTCTGTCTGTCTGTCTGTCTGTCTGTCTGTCTGTCTGTCTGTCTGTCTGTTTATTTATTTATTTATTTCTTAGGGATGCAATGATACAGAAAATTCATGATGTGGTTGGGTTCAATACTTTAGTCTCACGGTTCAATATTTTTTCGATACCAAAAAATTAAATTTCTATGTCCTTTTTAATTTGTAATTTATTGAAATTGTGACATGAAGTGGCTAAAATAAAACACACATCTCCTAAGTACTGGAAATAGGAAAACAAGGAAAAACTAAAATATACTTACACTACACTACTACAAAGATCAATATCTTTTAATTATTTAATATGTTTCCACACTAAATCTGTAATCTAAATATATTTTAAGTTTATTTTCTATGTTTGTTTCATCTTGTTCAGATGACGAAGGAGGCTGGAGGATATCCCATCATCCCATCTGTCCCTGGGTGAGGAATTGAGTTCAAACTGTACTGGTGACCAATTCAACATTGACGTTTACAGTATGTGCACATTCATAGTGCCAACGTAGATCACACATTACTGCTGGAGGAAATTAGACAAAAAACCACAGGCATATGCAGAACCAGGTCAGGCTTAAACCAGAGCATTCTTGTGATGGGAAAGTGATAAACACTTGATCCTTATTCGTCCGTCCGCCCATCCATCCATCCATCCATCCATCCAGCCAAAAAAAAGTGCATGCACAAGGAGAACATGAAAACTTCATCACCATGCTGCCCATAATCATAAATTAATTGCCCAGTAATGGTAGTGGAAAATTTTCAGCAAGCTCTTTGGAGGGTTGGATGTGGCAATAAGTGAAGTTGAATAGTTCTGCCTTAAACCTAGCCTAAACTCAATTCACGCCTTAGTCCGAACCCTAACCCCAACCCAAAAACAGCATTTGAACTTATGAAAAATTTGAATTGTGGGTCCCATAAAGAGTAGTGGGCCATAAAAAGGTAGTTTATTTTGGAAAAATTGGCTTTACAAGGTAATAAATGTGTAGGGAAAATGTGTTGTTCAAAATGGTATGTCCGAATAAACAGGAACCAGCTGGATTTCTTCTTTAAAAGTTTATTTTCAATCTTCGGACTCCAAATAGGTTCACAGTACTCAGAAGCACAGGCCTCAGTAGGACCTTGGGCTGAATCAAAGTACAGCTGCCCTGCTCTGAAGCAGAGACTCTCCAATACACTGACAACTTCCTTCTATTGTAACCATGAATTGACMTTATAATGTTCATCTCTTCCTGGTTACACTCCGGATGTGCCACCTTTTATGTCAGACGTCAGAACGTAACTCATTTTGTTTAGACATATTTAACACATAGACAGATTTAAACTCTTTGTCAGCTTTAACTTTACAATGATCAGAAAGTATAAAATACAATACTGCATCTAATATTCAATTAATCAGTTACAAAATTGCCTTCAATTCCATCTCTTTGTCATACATAAAATACGTCAAATAAAACAAAGGAAATTTTATGAAAACTTTATAAAGAGAAGTTATAACATCTGTTGTCACATCAGGATATTTTTAAACATTTCCCAACCCCAGAAATTCAATTTTTAATCCTCCCAGACATAAAAAATATTCAATTCAGGGTGACCAATATTGCAACTTTTTCCGCTCTTCTAACTCCTCCTCTCCTTCCACAGAATTAGGAATTAAAATGCTGTCTTTACACTCTTGTTTATTAYTTTCTGTCCATTTCTTTTTATTCTTTGCCCAGAGGTTCCAGAGTTTTGTGCGATAATCCAAATGCTTGTTTTCTTGTTTAACAGGGTCCTCAGTTTCATCCCATCCTATGTTCTCAGTTGATGGTTTGGTGTTCTCTGGTGGAAGAGAAGTAATGGTCAGTTGTTTTTCAGTTATAGGTTGGGGGAACACACTTTTTGGTTCCTCTGGTTGTGATGCTGATGAATCCAGATGTTCTTCCGGTTCTGCAGCTTGAAGTAACTCCTCTCTTTGTGGTTCTGGTTCTGCAGCAGTCTTCTTATCAGCCACTTGCACGTTGTTATCCATCGGTGTCTCAGTTTGCTGCTGTTGTCCTTCAGCTTCAGACGTCGGCTGATTACACTGCTGTTGTTTTCTGTTGTTTCCAGCCGGAACTTGGTTCTGGTAAAATTTCATGTTTGAAACTAACAGCTTTGCTCCAGCTTGATTCAGAGTCAGTCCATCAGACATGAACAGATGTCTTCTCTCCCAAAAGAGATCAAAATTATCCACAAATCTCACAGAGTGGCCAGCACAGAACTTTTTCAAAAAGCCATTAAGAGCAAACAGTCTACTGAATCTTTCAGCACATCCTCGGGCTGTAGGAACAGGCTCACCGATCAATACATCCATGCTGAGATTTTTAACTGCATTTAGAAACTGAATGAAATCCTTCTTCAGGATTTCTGACTGTTGGTTCATAACTTCATCACTTCCTGTATGAATGATGAGCGTCTTCAGAGCTGGATACTCAGCTGTGATTTCCAGAATCTTCTCTGCGAGGTCAGACACTTTATCAGCAAAACTCAGAACTTTGACTTTTTTCTTGTTCCAGAAACCTCTGATCTCATTCACCATTTTATCTGTCATTTTATCTGATAATCAGCATTTTTTGATTCTTGAAAGTCTCTCTTTGGACTTGTTTTGGCTTTGAGCTGGATCTGGTCTCAGGTCCCTCTCTGACATCAGAAAATGAACTTCAGACTCACCAGTTTCTTCCAGTGGTGTGAATCTGTTTTAAAGAAAGACTGCTCCATCTTCATTTCTCTGGCTGATAACAGTTGTTTTGATTCCAGCCTGTCGCTGCTTTCTTCCWCGCWGGTGGAGAAAAACATTTCTCTGTAACTCTGGCCATTTGTTGTCATCTAAGAGCTGAATCCTTCTTGAGAGATTTTTTTGGTCTGCCACTAAGAGAGTTCCATACAGTTTGACCCTCAGAAGCAGCTTCCATCTCCTTGTCCAGTTGATCTCTCATTTCAGCCTTCTCACCCATTTGAATGCATGTTGAGTCCTCCAAAGCATTCATCTCTTCCAGACAATGAATCTTGAGCTGTTTCAGCAGTTTAAGTGGTCAAGGTTAGGCTATAGAAACAACTGGAAATGAATGGAAGACAATGAATGGTCCTAATAAGAGTAGAAATACAATGTCTCTCTCTGTGTGTGTGTGTGTGTGTGGTGTGTGTGGATGTGTGCATGTGAGAGACAGAGTGTGTAGAGTCGCAGAATTTCACCCACTGTAGAACACCACTGCCCAATAATATAAAAAAAACAATAATCATAAAAAATCCAATCAACTCAACTGGATCGTGTGAATGAAAATCACTATCTGTATGCTTATTAAATAGCATTTAAATTTATTCAACTTGGTTAACGTGGCAGAGCACACATGCTCTTTTTTGCACTTGCGGTCATGACAAACAGCAGTGTGGACCACCTTTTGACCAGCTACCTGGGAACTGTCCAGTGCATTCAGAGTGCCCTACTGCCACTCAATAGCTCGGGGCACAGGAGCCACGTTTAAGGTCATTTCTCATGCACTCCTGTCAAAAACAGTCAAGTGTTCCCATTGTTTATTCACAGGTCCAAATTAAGGCTCAGGTCAGATTCTTTGAAAGGCAACAGCACCTAAATGGTTTTGCTTAAATACAGTATATCTGAAGTATTTGAGCACTCAACGTTCTGAGTTCTAGCAYGAGAATGCTGAAAGCTAAGAGAAAGGTTCTTGGTAAAATGAATCATTCTTGTATTTTTTTCTGACAGCCTCCATTTATAATGGTTATTCAGCTGGTGGAAGGCAATGATTGCTGACATTATGAGCAGTAGAGAAGCTAATGGTCCTTTACATCACATGAATGATGCCACTGCAGACTTAGTCTCAAAAGTTGATGGTGGGATAAAGAAAAAAAAAACATTAAGCAACTCAAATGAAGTGGAGAAGATTTGGAATCAGGGGTTAAGGTGACAGGAAAATGTTAGGAAAAAACCAGGAGCAAGGATACTATACGGTGCATCTCAAGTTGATGAGATATGACTCAAAGATTTCTTAGACAACTGCAAAACCTAAAAACAATACTGTGTGGGCAAAAATCCTCTTTAACATCATCATGGGAAATGTACAAAAATATGTGTGAATAGAAATGCTGAAAAGGGAGCTTAACATTAACACAACATGGCAATGAGACACTCTTRGATATGATTGCTCAGTGTTGATTAATTGCTTGATAGAACAGCCAATACACCAGCACCACAAATTATTTTAGCCAGGCCTGAATATCTACTAATTACAGACTGTGAGGACAAAGCACCATATTTATCAACTGCAGGGAACAACAGCTGGACAAAGACTGGCCCACGCTGTTTCTGAAGGGCCATTTGTATTCTTTAGAGTAATGCTTTGTCCCCTGCAAAAACTTTCGTCAGGCCTCTGTTTGCTTCATTTTCTGTCTTGTGTCCAAAGTAAACATGCTGATYTAGTGGTGACTTGAAAGCTTTGGTTTTTCTTAACAAGCCATTTGTAAATGTAAGTGTTAGTCCCTAGCTACCAGTGAGTAATTCAGAGAAAAGGCATGTCAAAAGCAAATGAAGTTAATTCATAATTACAGAAAAAAAAACAAGCAATCAAAATTTTAAGAGGGGAGAAAATAGGGACTGATGCTAGCTTGACTCTCCTCAGTGACTAACTAAATAATGAATATGTTTGCTTGGTAAACAGGTGAAACAAATGACAAAATAGCTGAATAGTGCATTGCAGTTTGTTGTGCTGCTGGAATTGGCATACKGACATTGTTTACTGGCACACCTACATGGAATGGAATATCACTAAATAACTTTACCTAAACCTGCACTTATCTGGATTTTTGACCTGCTGTTGGAGGACTGTTTACAACCCCAATTCAAATGAAGTTAAGACGATGTGTAAAACGTAAAAAAACAGAAGACAATTTGCAAATCCTTTTCAACCCACATTCAACTGAATACATTACAAAGAAAATATATTCAATATTTGAACAAATATATTTTAGTGGGGCTTTTTTTATTTTTTATTTTTTGCAAATAATCACTTATTTTGAATTTGATGCCTGCAGCAAGTTTCAAAAAAGCTGGGACAGGGACAACAAAAGACTGGGAAAGTTGAGGAATGCTCAAAAAACACCAGTTTGGGGAATTCCACAGTGAACAGGTCAGTTGGAAACAGGTGAGTGCCATAACTGGATACTTTTCCATTTTATGTCAGTCCATCAGAGACGAGCTCGGGTCCAGAAAAGATGCCAGTGTTTTTTTGGGTGTTGTTTACATATGAGACCCATCATACCAAAATGAGGATTAAGTCAAATTTGGTCAAAATGACCTACAGTAAATACATTTTCAGATTCCTGGCTTTAAAAGCTACAATTTGACACCTGGATCATTCTGATATCATAAGCTTATCCAGAGATATGACTTAATTTGTCTTGTTGGTTACAACGATAGATTAGTGTTTAGTCTGAATCCTAATTTTATGTAAATTTATTGAGTAATTTTTGATGTTAATATAAAGAAGAAACATCAAAAATTATTTGTATATTAATATTTCTCAGTAGGAAAGAAACAAAAACATTACTAACTTACGGGGAAAAATTCAATATTTTAAGGCATTTTCCCTCAAAATTATTATTTTTTTGTTGCTACTGCTCAAAAAAATGCTTCAAGAAAATTTTAAGGATTATATTTCAGACAGTTCATTCAAATGATACATTGATAAGGCATTAATTCATTATATTCTGACAGAATGCAATTTTTGAACACGTTTAAATGTCTATTTCTCCACCTTCCACTTTTGGACTTAATCTCCATTTCAATGGCTTTGGCTTTGCATGGTAGAGTTTTAACTTGCACTTGTGGGTGTAGCGACAAACTGTTCACTGTAGGGCTGGGGCTGGGCGATATGACAAACAAAATGATCCCAATTAGCTACAGAAATAAAAAATAATGAATGGCTGTTCTTTCACTAAAATAACAAATATCTGTGGTTTGTAAGTTATTTAAAAAATTTTTACCAGTAAATAAAAACATCTCCGCCAAGGTTGCCCTTTGTCACTGATTCTGTTCATAACTTTTATGGACAGAATTTCTAGGCGCAGCCGAGGTGTTGAGGGGATCCGTTTTGTGACCTTAGGATCACATCTCTGCTTTTTGCAGATTAAGTGGTCCTATTGGCTTCATCAGTTCCTGACCTCCAGCTCTCACTGGAGCGGTTCACAGCCGAGTGTGAAGCGGCCGGAATGAGGATCAGTGCCTCCAAATCTGAGACTATGGTCTTGAGCCGGAAAAGGTAGGGTGCCTTCTCCGGATCGGGGAGGAGGTCCTGCCCCAAGTGCAGGAGTTTAAGTATCTCAGGGTCTTGTTTACAAATGAGGGAAGAATGAAGCGGTAGATCGACAGACAGATTGGTGCTGCGTCTGCAGTGATGCGGGCGCTGTACCGATCTGTCATGGTGAAGTGAGAGCTGAGCCAGAAGGTGAAGCTCTCTGTTTACCTGTTGGTCTACRTTCCTGCTCTCATCTATAGTCACAAGCTTTGGGTAATGACCGAAAGAACAAGATAGCAGATACAATTATTTGCACTACAGGAGCTGCAAAATTATTTCGTTGTTCATTGTCTGTGGACCGCAGTGTTCTTTTCRGTGCAACAATGACAATAAAGATTTATCTATCTATCTATACAAGCGGCCGAAATGAGTTTCCTTCGCAGGGGGGCTGGGCTCCCCCTTAGAGATAGGGTGAGAAGTTCACTCATCTGGGAGGGACTCAGAGTAGAGCCACTGCTCCTCCACGTCGAGAGGAGTCAGTTGAGGTGGCTTGGGCATCTGGTTAGGATGCCTCCTGGACACCTCCCTGGTGAGGTGTTCCGGGCAYGTCCCACTGGGAGGAGGCCCAGAGGAAGACCCAGAACACGCTGGAGGGACTATGTTTCTCGGCTGGCGTGGGAACACCTTGGGATTACCCCAGATGAGCTGGCCCAAGTGGCTGGGGAGAGGGAAGTCTGGGTCTCTCTGCTTAGGCTGCTGCCCCCGCAACCTGACCCCGGATAAGCAGAAGAGAACGGACAGATGGATGTAAAACATAGAATCTCACTTTAATAAAATTATCTTTTTGTAAAATACAAAGGTTTTAGAGTTGAATTTCACATAAAGACATTTGACATAAAGAAATAACATCTACAAACAGCCGCAATGTGTGCACACTTGCCTGTTGAATAGGATCTAAACTCATTATTTACTTTGGTCTTGGAAGGATCCCCCTCCTGTTTACAGTGCTTTATCAAACAATAGACAAAGCTTTTTAATTTTTTCTAAATTAATATCTGATTCTGCACACACAGCAAAATCTTGGATAAACTCCCACCTCATTTCTGGGGTGTTCAGGTGTTTGCAGCATGTCTCGCTCAGCTTGCAGCTTCTCTGTGATGTGACTCAGATAGGAAGAGGTATTCACATGTTTTCGTACGCGTCCAGCCCATAGTGCGCTGACAAAACATGCAGAAAAGTTCTTCTCCAGATAAATAAATAATTGCTGCGGTATTGTTCTGTCCTAAACGTTACTCTAAGCTTCATATTTGGAGGACCTTGCTGTTTTAGTGACTCTATTTTTGTATGTGTTTATCGTGAGGTTTGCAGCTGAGTTTCTTTTTTTTCCCCTCTCTCGCTGTGTCAGGAAGGGAACTCACCCTGTGTGCCTGTTACCAGGTAACGGCAGGTACAGAGAATGACAGTGACCAAAATACCTCAGAAACTGGCCCAAATAAGTGAATTCAGTGAAATTTGGTATTTTATACTGGATTCCACTTTGTTTGGTCAATTCCGCGATTTTGTCCGCATTTTCTGCATTGTGGAAATCAGCCCTAGCAACTTAAAAACAGAAGTGGAGCAGAAGGTGGATTCTGATTGATTGTTGTCACACACATTTCCACTATGTTTGATTGAGTWAAGAGGCTCAAAGCTGATCACCGTAATCGACCTGAAATTTTTTGTGATTCATAATCACGATCATATAATCACCCAGCCTCACTGACAATAGTTTTCTGAAGTCTTCCTGAGCCCATGAGGTAATATGTTACAGAATGTCAGTTTTTAGGGCAGGGATAAAGGGATAAAAAGTCGCAGGCATTAAATGTTGGCGACCAATAACAAGGCAAAAGCTGCATTATGTAAAATTATAAGTATTATTATATTTAACTTTTCAATTATTTTAATTTGCTGCATTGATTTTTTCTAATGAACTTATTGGCAGGCTGGACTGAAGACACCTGCCRGCCAAATTTGGCTCATGGGGTGCCAGTTGAATGGTCCTGGTATAGCTATGGTTTTGCTTGATTATCTGAGCTTATAGGATTTAAGACAATAGTGAATAAAAACAAGAAAAAATAGATTCCAATGCATATTTTCAGCCAGAGCTTCCTGAAAGAGGTTTAGTTTACTTTGTTATTAACCTTAAATAAAGTTGTATGTACAATAATAAGAGTAAAAAACTACATAGATGCTTCTGTGGGTCTGACTGGGGTTCAGAAACAGAGAAACAAATACAAAAGTAAATAAATAAATAAATAAATAAATAGGAACAAACCAAACAAAAAATGTAATCAAAAAGCAGATGATGATGTAGCACTTCCAATGCTGAGTATGACTGAGGCAACAAACAGAGTGATTACATCTGATGCTGTAAAAACAAATTTTGAGAAAGCATCGATAATGATTCGGGTAATCCATTTCATAGATAATTTTGTTTATTATTTGGCTAAAAGTTGAAACTCCTGATGTTTGTTTACTCTGTTAAAACTTGCTCTGAAGGTTTAAAGATCTCTGCAATAGATCATCAGACAGATGGTCTTCATCTCTATACCATTTCAAACAAGAGTAACATTCCAGTAACAGTTTCACTACTTTTTAATTATATTTTCCAATTTATCACACATTTCACTTGTCTGTCTCACATTTTCTGTTGCAGTTTTCCAAAGCAAAAACATTTCCGTTACATGTAATTTGTGCAACATTTTAATTACTGTAAGTCTTACAAAGTAACTGATCATGACTACATCCACAGATATGAATAAACTGGAAGACAAAAAAATGTTGGTTGACAWACGACAGAATGTGAGAGACAGTTATGGCAGGTGACTGACGGCATGGAGCTGGAGAGACGATCAAAAGCAGGAGTGTAATGGTGAACACAGGGATACTGAACAAGCACATTTTCATATGTTCAGTGGCCACTGTTGCCTGGCAACAGTTTGATCCTGATGTGAATATTACGCAAGTACTAACCTGCACACAATCACACGTACACAGAACACTAAAATTAACTATGCCACAATAATAAGGCCATCTACACCTCTGTTAAGAGAGAACCATGTCTTTATTAAAAGTGATCATGCACACAGTGAGAGGCAGGAAGACAACCTGTGACAGACCGTCATAGCTCAGCAGAGACTATTGATCCTATTAGGTATAAAATGACATTCACTCCATGGATGCATCTCTGCCATCAATATCACTGTTTGGTTTTCATGGTTGTTTCTTTACAAACACTGAAACAGATTATTATATTTGTTTTGTGTGTGTGCAAAGAATCTTACTCACATAACGTTTGATAGTTTTTAAAGCTACTTCAGTGGAGAAAAACTATTCTTAGCTCTATTAAATATTTAAACAAATGCTGTAGATGAATCTGTGATTGGTTGGTATACACATTATAGGTCAACACCGCACAATCAACCCAGTGAGAAATCTAAAAAGAAATTTGAAGGTCTTGTATTTTAAGTTCTATACACCACTCAAAACCTGWTGATAGGTAATCACATATAGTTTACTCTGACTGGAAGCAACTTGTATGAACATAAAATAGACTGCATCAAAAAAATTTTGAAGTGGATATTCTTTTCTACATTCTTCTTTTATAAAAAAAAAAAAAAGAAAAGTTGATGCACAGAAAAAAGTTTGCAAGGTATTACACTTCAATAATGCATTTGGTCCAGAACTCAATTTGGTGCACAACGACATCATTGACTGATTGATTGTCATTTGTGTATGTTTGCACGTGTTCATGTGTGTACACTGGGCATCTCTTCCCCATTGATCTGTATTACTGGATTAAACATCACATGACTTATCGTGTGCCACACAGGTGCCATTGCCATGCATTGGGTTTTGACTCGGGAACATCCATGAATAGTACTAAAAAGGAGATGCAACAGACAGCCATGCAAGAAATATCAAGAAGGGATGCAAGATTTTGCCATAAATTGTCAACACTACAACAACAAGATCACAAGATCAAGGTTATCACATTTTACAGGCCAATAAAATATTTTTTATTTAAAAAAATGGCGGAGATGCAGAAAATAGGTCAATTATCGTTATGCTAGATTTTGACAACCTTATGTCTGGTAAACCCACGAAAAGACAAGTTTGCTGTTCTAACAAATTATTACATATTTTTATTGTTGTTATGTTAGGATAACATTATGGGAGGTTGTAAATACGATGGACAACAGTAAAATTACCTTTWCTACTACTAGGCTGAACTGTGTGGATCTATAATACTGGTACCGGTGTTCTGTCCAATCAGCACACATTATATACYGTAATATGTATAACTGGTCGTAGTCCTCCTGGCACTTAACAGCATATACAACATTGCTCTGTCTGTGCCGGGGCACCGGATCTTTGGGGTGAACCAGCCTTTGCCGTAATGTGTTTTGGGGTTT
>NW_013952711.1:476229-477803 GCF_001266775.1 Austrofundulus limnaeus | reverse complement strand
CTCCACCTCTGTTTAATGATGGACGGTCTTTCTTCACAAAAATGGCTTCTTTTACTCCTCTCTCAAACGCTATTGCCAGTATCACTCCACCCCCTGTTAACAATAAGTGTTAATTAGGTGTCAATGATAGCCATGTGATGTGAGTATCAGTCACATGGAGGCTGGGCTTAAAAGCCTGAAATTTGCCTGAAACTCTCAGACTGAAGAAGTCTCTTGGAGAAGAGATGAAACGTTTCATTAGAGAAGAACCCATCCAGAAGACAATATAATTTTTTTCTTCTCCAAGTGTTAATTCAACTACATATTTAGTGCAGCTCACTGACATTATAAAAGGCATAAAATCAAAAGAGTTTGTGATTCTTGGTGATATCAAAATGAATTGGGATGATAAAACCTCCAAAGTCCTGAAAGCAATGTCTATAAACTTAGGGCTTCAACAGTTACAGTAATTAAAGTGCCAACAAGATTTGGCAAGACATGCAATTCCATTTTGGATCTTATTTTCACAAACCGATCCTCCATATACGGCATATCTGAAGTTATAAATACTTCAATCTCAGATCATTCACTTATTTATGTCATTAGAAAAAACCTTAAGAAACCTACAGGTCATGGGCATAATTTCATTAAAAGGATTCCAAAATCAAAGCTACCCGTGTTTCATGAGWTTGAGAATACTAACTGGAATGAGGGTATTTCTCTGCCAAATCCAAATCGCATTTTGTCAAATTTTTATGAGAAGTTGGAGACAATACAGGACAAATATATTTCAACTTGTAAAGTTCCAGTCCGCAAAAATAAAATTCCATGGTTGAATGCCTCTATAATACATCTCCTAAAGTTGAAAACTTCTTCAATGAAAACTTATAGAATATCAAAAATTTCTGAAAGTCTGTCTCGTTTTAACAGTTACCAAAATAAATGTGTTGCTGAATTACACAAAGCCAAACAACATTTTAAAAATCAAATTATTTCAGCCAGTAAGAATCCAAAAATACTATGGGAAACGATTACGTCAGTGACAGGTGAAAGTAACAATAAAACATTTAATAACAATTCACAAATCTCAGTAAATGGGCTACTTGTTTCTGATCATGAAAAAATTGCTAACTCATTTAACGAATATTTTATTTCTTCAGTAAGGACATCATTACTGGGATAAGCTAATAGTTTAAAGTAATTTAAATATCCTGACACTTCAAAGCAATTTTCATTTTCTGAAATTTCACAAAGTGATGTTTTGAATACACTCCAATCTCTAAATGGCTCACATGCATTTGACAAATATAAGATAAATACGGATTTCTTGAAAATGCATTCCAACACTTTTTTTTACCATTGTTTCATCATTTGCTTAATATATGTATTGTGCAGTCTATTTTCCCTGATGCCTGGAAGTTTGCTCAGATTACTCCCAGTTTTAAATCTGGTGATCCAACAGAAGTTTCAAACTATCGGCCAATTTCTGTTCTTCCTATTTTTTCTGTTACTTGAAAAAACATTATTTAATCAACTACTTCAGCATCTAGAAGCTACGCTAAGCAATAGCCAACATGGTTTCCGCACGTCAAGGT
>NW_013952711.1:459826-475013 GCF_001266775.1 Austrofundulus limnaeus | reverse complement strand
ATTATGCTGAGTCAGGCTTGATTTTTAATAATCTTTTCTTGTTAAATAAATAAATCAAATCAAAATCAAATCAATAGGGAGTTTTCCCTCTCCACCGTTTGCGCAAGATGTGAGACTGTGATGAATTGATTCAATGCGGTCTTCTGGCTTCTTCTTTAGATTGTTCTTTTTTTCATGTACAGTGCCCTAAGACAACGTATGGTGTGTCTTGGCGCTATATGTAAATAAACTGAATTGAATTGAATTGAATTGAACTGAATTGAATTGAATGGATGGATGGATGGATGAATGGCCGTAGCAAATATTTTGTAATTGTCATGTTTATTTAGGTAAGAGTTTTGTGATAAAATGTTTGATGGCAGAAAAAAATAAACAGCCCTTTCCTTGTTTCACCTTAGTGTTTTTTTCTTCCCAGAAGCATTTTCAGGCAGCCCTGGCCATTAGGACAAGGGCATTTAGTCAGCAGCTAGTCTAAGTGCACAAATACAAACACACAAAAATCAGACTATAAGGTTGGCTCTGATTAATGAAACATTTTTAGTATTGGTGGTGGCTCTGGTTCAAAGTTTGAATAATGCGTGCTGTCCCAGCTCTTTACTTTTATTGATTTTTTTTCTTGTTCCTCTCAACTTGTTACACCTCATTTATATTGCACTTATTTTGGTCAGGCACCAGACAGCATGGGTACAATTCTTATCAGCAATTTGATCTTTACATGACAGGACCACATACCACATGTTGCCACATTTCGTATTATAATTATACTAACACATCTGAATGAAGGCAAACATGCTTCTCAGGAAACCTTTAAAATGTGCTTTAAGACAAACTAAAATCAGAACTATACATAACACCACCCATGTTTGTTGCCCACAGCTCCCAAAGCATGTGGTAGATTTAAACTCCAGATTCAGTCTGTGTATTTCAATTTGCCATTATAGAAGCCATATTTTCCAGCAGTGTCACACAGTAAATTTAGACCTGCCGATCTATTCACATCTGTTTTTAATATGTGAATGTTTTTGTACAGTTATCTAGGATGCCTTTTGCTGTGAAGTGGCACAATATAAATAAACTGAATTACATTTAAAATGTAGTAGAGAACACAGCCAATTAGCACTGACACACACAGGAAAGCAAAAAATAAATAACGAAATAAAGCAACGGACATTTAATTAGACTGCTTCTTCTTTTGTTTTAAACCTTACAGGTAAAGTCTTGAATCAACCAAGCATTTCAACCAAATGACACTGCTTGCTGCAAGCAACACTTCTGTTAACGAAAAACAGGAACTGAGTTTGACTGTGGTCTTATCCAAACTTACAAAACCTTCTAGTTCCTAACTTCAGCAACACCTAAGCATTGCTAAAATTCATGAGCATGAGGTGTAAAATGTATTTGGCAGACTTTCCTCTGGCATTTGCTCCTTGCACAAAGAGGAGTGATGTTGTGTGTGAAGCTGCTCTGATGTTAGAGCAGCACACCTGCACAAGTTATAAATAGGTTAAATGGTCAGACAAAGGTGGGAGTAAARGGAGGGATGGCTGCCCATTGCCTCTCATCCAATAATATTAGACATCTAAAATTTGTAACATTTACTTTTAACTTTTAGACAGAGACTTCTAATAAGACTACAATAAAAAGAAAATCATCTAGCTATCTTCTGAAAATGAAGAGAAGAAACATGAAAAATGGATAAGAGAAACAACAGGGAGAAAGATGAAGAATACATTCAATTCAGTCAGTGTGCCGAGTGCTTTTACCCCTTTGGTGTCTCTACAGGGAACATCAGTTCCTCCACAGCCTTCATATAAACCTTATTTCTTCTGTCCTCTGGCCAGAGGCCCTAGAGATTGAGGAAACATTAATGTCCCTCATCAAACAGCCACAAACTGGGGTAAAAAAAAATYCAGCTGGAAATTTAGCAGCAGAATAGATATTACAGGAGGAGACCTTCTGTCAGAAGCTTGCTTAGCTCTGAGATCAACTAAAAAAATCAGGCTTTTTCCATAACAGTTGCACAGTAATGAACTACACCTTCTGGAACTGAAACAATTATCATTGTCCAATTTTATTTTATTCAGTTACTTTCATGTATTTCCTGCTGTGAATTAAAGTACTGGAGTAATTACTGGATTGGCATAGGCATTATAAATCCAAGCACATCTAAATCTGTAAATGAATTCAAAATATCCTTCTATATTAACACAAGATATTTAGAGGCTTAGAAGTAATAAAATATTCATAGACTGCTTAACTTACTTAATGTAAAATGAAAATAACATCCCTTGAAGAAATGCAGATTCCCCACTGCCTTGCATACCAGCGTTTTAGAATAAAAGGTCTAAAGCTGGAAACATACTCCCTCCGAACTGCCGATGTCGGCAAGGGTTGTTGCAGATGACAAAAATTACATCAGAAAATTTAGTGTATTAATGAAAACGTTACATGGAAATAAATTTAAACAACAATAGCAATTTGGGGGTTAGCTCCAGTATTAGTACTTGTAGTTGCATTTGATGGATGGCCCCTCATCAGAGCTAAACAACCAAAGAAATCTGAAGCTACTATGTTTAATAGTTTTTGAGCTATAACCATTTTTGTATGTCCAGATMCTACTTTTTCAGATAAATTGGGGGTCCAGGGGGTGGGGGGCACTGATTGGTGGGCCTGATGGATACAGCTTCATCAGAGCTAAACAACAAAATAAAACTGAAGCTCCTATGTTTAATAGTTTTTGAGCAATAACCATAGTCCTTTTTCAGATAAATTGGGGGTCCGGGCATGGGGGGTGAGGTGGGGCACTGATTGGTGGGCCTGGTGGATAGAGCTTCATCAGAGCTAAGGAATAAAAGAAATCTGAAGCTCACATGTTGAACAGTTTCTGAGTTATAAGCATTTTTGCATGTCCAGACCCCCTTTTTCAGATAAACTGGGGGTCTGGGGGGTGGGGGCCACTGATTGGTGGGCCTGATATGGATCGAGCTTCATCAGAGCTAAACAACAAAAGAAATGTGAAGCTTCTATGTTGAACAGTTTCTGAGTTATAAGCGATTTTGCATGTCCTGACACCCCCACTTTGAAAGGAGCCCCCTCCTCAAATATAGGGTATATCGTAAAACCGTTGGCTGGCGCAGTGAAGGTCAGACTCATCTACAGCCCTGCCAAATTTCATGTTGATCAGTACAACCGTTTTTGTGGTACGGTTGACCAAATATCACTGAAAAAAAAAACAATACGAAAACAATATGGCCCCTGCTTACGCTTCACGTGCAGGGGTCATGATGAACATTACAAATATTTAGAACAACACAATAATGAGATATAATTATTGATAATTACTTATTTCTGAGTCAAGTTTAATTTAGAAGTGCTACCCAGGAAGACTTATAAACTTGGTTCATATTGCATGTACATTTTAAAAAGAAAATTTAAAATCCATGGGGTTTCTTCTTAAAAGTTATTGATAAAATACACGCTTATAAATAAGTATTTAAGTTGATGAGAAAAAAGGTGTGTGGATTTGGCCATCAAAAATTAGTGTATATTGGAATAGGGTCAGTCTCAGAAGAGCCAATTATGTTCACGTTGTTATACAACTGAAGAAAACTATGATTCTGATTACCAAGAAAGATCTCCATTTGTAACTTTGTATGAAAGTGTGAAGATAGCAAAATGAGCATCCTTTAGTTATGAAGGTTTTAGTTGTTTTACCTAATTGTCATCAAGATTCAAACCATGGTTTGAATGCTAACTTCATCAGAGAACAATTATTTTGATTTTTTTTTCTTGTAGCTAGGAATAACTTTAGAACAAACTGTTACATTAATATTTACAGGCTTACTTTGGAAAAAGCAGATAAACACCAATCAACTGAATGTTATGTATTATCATTCAGGAAATGTGATAATGAGCATCCATTTCTTTTGTTATATTTCTAGACTGGCTTTTCAGCACAACACAACAAACGTGTTTTCCACAATGAACTTAATTCTGAACAAATTTGGACATAGAAAAAATATTACTTTAGTTGAATCATGCTTTTATTAAAACCCCCAAAATCCCTAATTATCGGTTTAAAGTGAAGCATCTGTTTTAATTAGACAGTATTCAACATTAAAATTGCAAATCTACCTTCTCTAATGGCTCTCTAGCATCTTTTGAAATTTCATATTCAAGTTTGTTAATTAGAAAGTGATTCTGCAAAACCTTTTGAAAAAACTATCAAAATATAGTTTAATTTTTTGTGCCAAATTATAATGCTTCATGAAAAAAAACTGAGACTTTCTYTAGTAATGTATTAGCCGATAAAGGTATTAGTACAATAAAGACAAACTTAGATGAAAACTGTCAGAAAAAAAAATYCAGAAAGTAAATGGTAAATGGACTGTACTTATATAGCTCTTTTCTATCCATCCAGGACACTAAAAACTCTTCACACTACAATCTGTGTCCTCATTTACCCATTCAAACAGCACTCTACTAGGTCTCTACAAAGCTCACATGTACAATCATCTATGGAGACAGTGTCAATCACATTCATACACTGATGGGACACATATCAGAGGCATTAGGGGTGAAGTGTCTTGCCCAAGGACACAACAACTGAGACAGCTGCACGGGGGATCGAACTGGTGACCTTCCAGTTCCATAACGACTCCCCTAACGACTCTGCCACACTTGCCCCAAGTAGTAAAAGTAAAGCATTGATTCAGCCTGAACTTACCAGGACTAACTCTGAACTGCCCCTCAGCAAGAAACCCAAGATAACCTCCTCTACAGAGGGTAAATTTCGATTCCTTGTCAGGTCCAAAGAGGCTTAAATGTTCCTTAGCCACTTCTTGAAGCCAGTAYAGACAAACCAAGGGACGATCAACGTCCGCGCCCAGCAGTCTTGAAGCTCCCRTGTCATTGACAAGCACTGTGGTGTGGGAGTCTCCAGTCCTTCAGCCTAATTCCTCCTCACCAGATCAGTTGACAATGATGTGCTGTGCGACAACCCTAGCAAGGGCGACAGACTGGTACCCGGGAAGGCCATCACACATCTGTTGTTGCTTCCCAGTACTGGCGGTGTGGAGGGGGAAAGGCAATCCATGCTGCAGCAACACTGACTGTCATCAAYGATTCCCGATGCCAGTGCAGTGAAGGGGGAAAGGCAGTCCATGCTGCAGCAGCACAGACCATTGTCGCTACTTCCCCAGGCCAGCGGTGTGAAGGGGGAAAGGCGAAGCTGCTCACCTCCTTGGTAGTTGATCATGGCAGCGCGTTCAAAAACTATTTGTGCTCAATGACAAATTGTGTTCATGCCAAACTGTAACACTAAACACACAACACATCACTTACCACCATCATCTGCAGATTTGTGAGGAACAGTAGGGACAGAAGTCTCCKTCAGTTTAAAGTTCTTGGGTAAATCCTGCTGTGTACTGGTAGACRTTTTCAAAGGAGTCCATTGTGAAATTATTTGCACTAACTACAAATTTCTTTGGCACTATCACTGGAACATTGCCATCAAAAATAAAAATATTATTAGGCCAAGCATCTGTGTTGCCCATGACAGCAGAACTAATGTGGCCGTCCTGTGAAGAAGTGGGCAGAGTCTCTGCTTGGGCTACCAGGCGAGGGGCTGGGCTCTCCTTGGGGTTGCTAGGTCACTGGGATTGTGACATAAAAGTCTCCAGGTTTTTAAAACAACTCATTTGCTGACACTAAAAAAACATTGATATACTGTATAATCCAAAAACAGCTGGGAGTATTTTTTTGGCACTTGGACTGTTTCTGGAAGCAGTACAAACCCAAACTGAAGCATAAAAATGTGTAAAAAAGTGAATTTTGCTTAATAGGTCCCCTTTAAGTTTGAACAGAGCTAAACCGGCATAGCTCCGTTGAAATCAATCCAGCAACTACGAGAGTTTGTATGCACATCAGTGTAGAGCGGACATAGTCACGTAACTCGTGTTCTAAAAATAGCCTGAGTGAAGGTCCCCCATTGCAAGATTTCTATTGCTAGCACTGGTTCCCTCAGATTCTGTACAATTTGTACCCTCATTCTTTTTATTTTCCCAAAACAGCCATTTTGCTGGCTCAAATCTACCCTTTCAGGTGCACCTGACTCCAGCTATCTTTTTTTTGCACATCGAAAAAAGCTTTGAGTACAACACTCCATAATCCTAGAAAATAGACAGATTTAATACTCTGCTTTATATATACCAACTTAACTGCTTCTTGTTGCTTTCTACTGCTAGATACCTGCACTATTGTATCCACAAAACATGCTGCAGTGACCTCAACAGACAACAGTGACAAACCAACATAAAAAAAGACAAAACCATCTCTTTGTGATACTAGGCACTTATTTCTGTTTCTTTTAGCACACATCTATGCCTAAATTTCTGAACTGAAATTTAACAACTAAACAAATTGTACCTAACATTATGGCACACAAACTCCTACATACTGTGTTTTCTTTTAATACATCTACTTACCAATTGAAAATGTTTGTTAAAGACATGTTAAAGGGGCAAAATTATGCTTTTCTCAGGCATATATTTACATTTCATTCCAAAATTAAGTAACTATGTCACCTTCAGTTGATATTAAAATGCTGTCTATATGTTTAAATAGAAAATAAACTTGACTTCACATCATATCTGTTTCTAAACACCTTCAAATTGGCCTCTGCCTCTTTAAGAGCATCCTTCAGATTCCGTGCCGCCCATTTCAGCACATCATCACAACAGCCTTTCTTCTATAGGGCTCTGCTATTTACAACCTGGAGCGTAGTAGCATACTTTGTTGTAATGATAATAAAAAAAGCAACATTATACAATATCGGTTTTGAAAAATAGCATCTCAGGATACATATGAACCTTTTTGTTGGACCAGAAAGTACATTTTCTAAAGAACCGGAGTGATTACAGAGACAACATTTCAGCTGGTAAGATTATATCCAGTCATCCCCATACACGCGCACATTCTGATCATAATCTAAGTTACAAACACAAACCGTAGCTCACACATAGACCAAACAACGATGTGAACAAAACAACAAGTTGTTTTTCAGCTTACCTGGGCAGACAACAACAGTGTTTGTGTACGTCCGAGTGTTGGAATTGCATTGTCTGTTTGTGAAAATCTTATTATTAGTCCACTGTTAAACTCCTTTTTGTTCAGAAAGCTGTCACCCATTAAGTGGTTTTCACATATAACTTTTTTTCTGTCAAAGGGTTACTTCCAAAAATGAAGTCCAACTATTTCTTAAGAACCCCGTCATCCTTGTGAAGCTTAAAAGTAGGTCTACTTGGCATCTGAAAATACATTTCCTCAAAGATTGTTTTATCTGAAAAGAACTGGGCTGAGAAGTAGTTAGTACTGGAACTCAGCCTGTACAAAGAGTTTCTTGGTCTTCATGCTGTCACWGTCATTGTAATGGATTTTCAGAATACTTTGTTGCTTGTATTGGTTTTTGATTTGTGTTTCTTTTTTGGTGGGGGGACTTTACTGTTTTTTTAGTTGTTTGTAGTTTCTGGGTTTTGAATGTGAACACAAGGATTTTGATATGTGAACAGAGAACTATGCTCTCAGTTTGAAAATGTATGCTGTCAACATAAGACAGATGCTTTCTATGCCTCCATCATAAAGTATGTGGTTTGGATTGGATTGTGCCATCTCCATTTTTAGCCCTTTGACTATCTTTGTAAGTGTCTGGAAGAGTCATAGATGAGCATACTTTTTGGCTACCTTCACACTGCAGGTCGCAACTCAGATATTTAAAAAAATTCTTATTTTTGGAATGGATGTTCACATTATATTTTAAATACGACCACCATCAGACTTCAGTGTGAACTCTACACGGCACTGATGTGACCCGCATGCGCAGAAAAATGTGACGTCACATTCAGCTGGCTTTTTGTTTAGTTAGCTAAACATGGATGCTACTTGTAGAATGTCTAACCTGATGTTCAATCAGAGCTGATTAAATAATTATCTGACATTCTTGTTTATATCTGAACGCTCTGGTGCAGCATTTTATTTCTGGAACAAAGCGAACTGCTAAAAGAAAAGCATTGATCCAGTAACTTATTGACACAGTCCATGACTATCATATGTTTCTGTGGATTTTGAGACTTGAAAATTAAAAGAAAAAAGACAAAGCAACTGGACTTGTGTTCTGTGCACAGAAATCAGAAATGGGTCACATGGGGAATAAAAAGAATTGGGCCACATTTGCCTGGAGTGTAAATACTGTATAGCCTCTAACTGCCTCGGACAGCTGCTCCTCAAAATTATCCATGTTGGTTGGACACACATCAGTCAGCTTTTGTAAGTGGAGCAGTCAAAGCAAAATGCTGCCATTGTTGTCTGGGTGCTTTTCTGCATAAACAAACATGCCCAAAAATTTCTGACCAGTCACACATACATTTTGCATGATGAAAGGATCAAAAAGTTCACCTGGGGGCTTGTGCCAAGAAGGGGTGGACAACACAAGGCTAAAAACTTGTGCAATTTTCATCACACAAATTTTTCTATGAGAGCAGATTTCGCTGGTTTGGCTGGACCATGAAGAAGGCTTTTCTCACAGACAGGGCTCAAGCTTCAGGACTCAGTCATTGGTGTGGTGCAACGGACACCTTTGATTGAGAATAATATCTACACTATCCATTATGGGTACTAATGCTTTGCGAAATGCATGTGTGTAGAAATACACTGGTTGGCCAGAAAAAAAAGTTGCCACAAAAAGAAAGTCACACTAATATTTAGTTGGACCACCTTTAGCTTTGATTGTGGCATGCATTCGCTGTGGCATTTGTTTCAATAAGCTTCTGCAATGTCACAAGATTTATTCCCATCCAGTGTTGCATTAATTTTTCACTAAGATCTTGCATTGATGATGGTAGAGTCTGACTGTTGTGCAAAGCCTTCTCCAACACATCCCAAAGATTCTCAATGGATTCTGTGGAGCCAATCCATGTGTGAAAATAATGTGTCATGGTCCATGAACCACTCTGTCACAATTCCAGCCCAATGAATCCTGTGATTGTCATCTTGGAATATGCCCGTGCCATCAGGGAAGAAAAAATCCATTGATGAAATGACCTGGTCATTCAGTACATTCAGGTTATCAGCTGACCTCATTCTTCGAACACATATTGCTGAACCTAGACCTGACCAACTGCAGCTCTTAGTTAAATCAGGTGGCAACTTTTTTTTTTTGGCCAGGCTGTGTATAATAGCGTACATGTCAAATTGCCATCCATCATAGTGAAATAAACTGCTGACGACATCACTGTTCAGGCTCTATAACACATTTTAACAAATGTCTGATAGCAGAAAAAAGCTCTAATCAGTTTTGGTTCTAAGTAATTTTTGTGCTTATGAAATAAGAGTAGGAAGAAAACTGAATAAATAAAGAGGCATTGTATGCCATCCACATTCATATACCACACCTTTAAAATAACAGATGCATCTTTTGGATAATCTTCTGTGATGGCTGGAAAAGATATTGCAGCTACAATAAAACAGTTGTCAAAGCCAAAAAAGTTGTGGAAATAGGATTTTAATCAAAATTAAGCCCAAAATCAGATAAAATAGGAAGCAAATTATTCAAATTTTATCAAAGTGAACAAAAAAGACCAGCCACCAATCACAGTGAATAGAAATCTTCCCCAAAAAAGTATGAAAATAAAGAATACTGAAAGATAGGAAACAACTTGTAAAAGTTTATGAATGCTTGCAAAGAAAGGCTGAACACTTAATTTGTAAAATTTACATTTCTACTAGGGCTGCGCGGTATATGCGGTAGACGGTAGAAACGGTATGAAGTTGGCCTACGGTAGAAATTTATACTCTACTGTCCTTTCGTCATTACATCATCGAACCTGTGTGAACAGGGCTCCGAGCGCAGAGACAACTGAGCAGGAGTTCAAAATATAATGAAGAAATTCTAGCGTTTTAAAACACGTATAGAGAGGATAAATCCTCAAACTATCCCCCTCCCGCTGTAGGAAAAGTTATGTCGTGTTGCGGGATCTTTTCTTCCTCCCTCTCCTTTCCTCTCCTCTCGCTGCACGTCGTGCAGAGCAAAGCTTTAACAACTGTAGTTTTTCACACCCAATTGTCAGAGGAAAAAAACTTGTTTTTTTGTTACAGAGATTGTTTAAAAAAAAAGACGTGGAAGTTCGTTCAGTCATAAATCCATCTTGCTAATGTAAAGTCGGCTTCCGCTCTGATGATGATGATGATGATGACGAAGATGAGCGTGCAGAAGAGCAGCGACTGATAAATTCAGCAGGGAGAAGCTCATTGTTTGGCAGGCAGATATTAAAGCAAAAATGTTAGGTTTAATTAAGATTACAGTTTTCTGCAAAAAATGCTCAAAAAATTACATTATCTTAACTTTTTTATAATAATTAGCTACCGCGATATATACCGTTACCGTGAAGGGGTTCAATTTATACCGTGATACAAATTTGAGGTCATACCGCCCASCCCTAATTTCTACACATTGTAAACATGGTATGTTGCAGAGTTGACAAAGCTTCACAAAACTACACAAAGTATATTATTTGGTAAGATAAAATAACATCTACCTAAATCAMAATATCACAGCCACACATGGAGTTATGTTATATGTGGATATTTTAACTCTATGCAGCCAGGGAATGTCACCGTTAATCTCCCCAGCTTGTGATGACACATCCTTTTTCAGTAATTGAATATTTCAAAAGTCTTACTTAAAATGGTTCATACAAAACATGAAACTTTTTACGTGGTAATGCAAAAATTATTGCGAGGGAACGTAAACAAATTGTGAGGTAACACACAGGTATTGCGGGGGAACACACAAAATAAAATCCCTCATATCCACTTGCGGGCTCCATATAAACAAATAGGTTTAAAAAGCCTCTTGGTAAAGTAAAAGACATGCACCCTATATCCTACAGTATTTTTCTGATGATCCTATTGATTCATGCAGTTATTTTCTTGATGATGTACATTCACGTTTTGCTTTTGTAATAGGTTTAGTTGTGTTATTTCTTTCTTTTTTATGATTCACGGGAAGGAAAGATACAACAAAACAAGCATTTGCTTTCATACTGTGGTTTTTGTTTTCATGTTTTGGCTTTTTGCTATCATGTTGTGGCTTTTTGTTTCCTCATAGTGGCTTTTGTTTTTGTGTTGTGGCTTTCTGTTTTTGTGTTGTGGCTTTTTGTTTTCGTGTTGTGGATTTTGTTGATGTGTTGTGGCTTTTTGTTGGCGTGTTGTGGCTTTTGCATTTTGTTGACTCTTCTGGGCCAACATAATTTTTGACCTAGATGACATAAATGTTGGGAAACTAATTGGCTCCATCTAGGTGCTGCAATCATTACAAGTCTGCCATGTTTTCAAGGCCCAAAATTATACCGGATCATTGAGTTATTCATTTCAGAAGTTATATTCTTTATGTTAATTTTCTGCTTTCTTCTTTTTTGATAATATGCTTATATTTCTTAATTGTGATGGTGCCATGGAAAAATACTTTTTGATATGTCCTGATGAATCTCAGTGATCCAGGTGGAAAAATCAAAAAGAAAAATAAGTAGGTACTCTGGACGGTTTCTTCTTTAAAGAAACGTTTTGTCTCTCCTCCAAGAGACTTCTTCAGTCTGAGGAGTTTCCGGTGAACTCAGCCACATGGTGGACAAACAGGTTGGTCACATGCAAAAGAGGACCATCAACCAAACAATAGATTATTAGTGCCTTGATTGGCTCATAGAGGGTAATGTGCCCAATCACCTGACTATCATTGGGGCCCCCATTCAAACCTTTTGCTCACAGGGGCCGAGTCATACTTGCAATAACAGCATTGTAGGAGGGGGACAACTGGACACAAAGGCCTCCACCCCTGTGTAATGATGGATGTTTTTTCGTCACAAAAATGGCTTCCTTTACTCCTCTCTCAAAACAATATTCCTCTCTATCAAGGATGAAAACATCATCCCTGAAAGAGTGGCCACTGGTCTGTAGATGAGTGTAAACTGCAGAGTCCTGGCCTGATGATGTTCCTTGTCTGTGCTGGCTCATTCTTTTGAACAGTGGCTGCTTTGTTTTCCTGATGTATAACTGATCACAGTCCTCCTGGCACTTAACAGCATACACAATATTACTCTGTTTGTGCCAAGTAACTGGATCTTTGGGGTGAACCAGTCTTTGCCGTAACGTGTTTTGGTGTTTGAAAGCCACTAGAACGTCATATTTAGAGAATAAACTTCTCAGTTTCTCTGAAACTCCTGCAACATACGGAATGACCACTGGTCTGGGTTTGAGGATTTCATTTTCAYCTGAAGACCCCAACCCAGGTTTCGGTGGAGGCCTTCGTGTTCAGTTGTCCCCCTCTTACAATGCTGTTATTGCAAGTCTGACTCAGCCCCCTGTGAGCAATAGGTGTGACTCAGGGCTCCAACAATATTCAGGTGATGGAGCCCATGATTTGTTCTTATTTAGGTCACTGTGTTTTACTCTGTTCTTTTGTTTATCAATAGATAGCAATGTTTTTGGTCAGGATAAGATCAGCTGTAATTATTAGCTATCATTCTATTTTGACCCAGCTGAAATGAGGTAAYTGTCTAAGATAGCATCTGTTCGTTGAAACAGTATAAATATTCATTAGAACTACCTGTTAGCACAGATATTGACAGACAGCCTGATGCCTCTGTGATTACTTTTGTGATCTTGTTTATTGCAATAAACAAAACTCAGAAAACCATTTTATGAAGTGCCTTAATTCTTTGAATCACACATGTCTGTTCTTTGTTAAATTTACTGTGTTAAATATTTCCACAATTTAAATACCATAATTACTGTATGTGTGGGAGAATATTTGGTATTCCACTCTAAAATAATAAAGTATGTTCCAGCTTCCCTATAAATTAGTAGTGTGGTTAAAAAAACAAAACAATAAATAAATAAATAAACTTTGACCAATTACGTAACCCACTGATTAACCAATTAACTTGGTTGGTTAATTTATTGAATGTATTTTAATGAAGAAAGATACTTTTATCTATTTATACTTCATGTTTTTCCTTCTAATTCTTACTGCCCTCAGAATGACTTGCCTTATTGCTTTGATACTTGCAAAACCACACTTGCTGAAGTGTTTTTTCTTAACAATGCTCAGATACTAATAATTATAAAAAACAACAACCCTTCCTCCTTATTGCCTGACATGATTCAAGAACAAGGAATTATGACATACCACTGGTAATACCAACTTATGAAGACCTGTGTTAATGTGTTAATTTTCAAGGGCATCACCGATCTCAAATAACATTCACAATTTTGAACAAAGAACCCTAAACATTCATACTGAGCCTTATAAATATTGTAAATTTAATACTAGACTTTTTCAACAGTCAGTTGAACTCAGCACAGTTTAAGTTTTTCCCTCCCATATTCATTCTCTCTCAACASGGTGAGGTGGTGAGAGTTCACCCTTCAGGTTTGAGCATACTTAAGCAGCAGCAGCCCTCAGGCTACAATCAACTTCTCCTCTGTGGCTGCAGTCAAACAGCACAAGAAGCCTGGCAGCACAATTGCTATGATGCAGTTGAACAGTGACTGACATTTTTTAATTGTTTCGACACATGAATCAGGTTTTGTTGCATGAACATATGTCAGGATGACAGCAAATTCAAGTTAGAACTGATGTCTATACATATCACTGCATTATGAGGTTTAACTGACTGATGTGTGAACACCCAAGGCAGACAGTGATCATTCAGTCATACCTTATCAATAAGTATAGCACTACTGGTTTAGATTTTTCTAAGGTGAGTTCAGTTTGTTGCAGATCTATAATCAGGACAGAGATTTGATTTTCATTTCAAGAACCCAAAAAGCCCCCCCCCAAAAAAAAAAAAAAAAAAAAAGCTTAGCAGGCCATGAAGGAATATCCATGCCTGCAACCATTTATAACACAGCTAACAAAAAAACAAAAAACAAAACATAATCATATGTTAAAAAATAAGAGCTATAAATATTTAGGTCAAATCATAAAATATGATTTCATGCAATATCACAAGATTTTAGATCATCTGTTAGGAGTATATGTTGTGAATGACTTTCAGCTACCACACCCATTTATAGCTGTCAAACTGACTGAGGTAYTGAAACAAGACGTTTACATAAACTATGTATAAAAAAAGATGCATTTTTCCCCACACTGTCTGATGTGAAAACAGAATGAACTTTTCCCATTTTATGTCAATTAGGATTACCATTTTTTTTCTATTTGCTAAATGCCAGAATAATGAGAGACAGAATGTTTTAAGGCAATTTTTATTACTTTAAAGTCAAACATTAAAATACACTTATTTCTTTATATAATACACTTAATATTTGGTACCACTGACTTTAAACTGTATGACCTGGGTAAAATATTTTGGATATCCTACAACAAGCTTGTCACAATAGTTGAAAGGAATTCTGTCCCATTCCTCCTGATAGAACTGGTGTAACTTACTGTTATTTTACCAGGCAAATCCCATTGAGATCTCAGATCTCTTTTTCAAGGGCGGCCTGGGCCTGAAGGCAACCTATTGTAACTGAGCCATGTTTGTAGACCGCCTTGCTCGCACATGCCTTTTCAGCTTTGCC
This sequence comes from Austrofundulus limnaeus, assembly GCF_001266775.1. Taxonomy (NCBI): domain Eukaryota; kingdom Metazoa; phylum Chordata; class Actinopteri; order Cyprinodontiformes; family Rivulidae; genus Austrofundulus; species Austrofundulus limnaeus. The sequence goes on along the minus strand of NW_013952711.1, from coordinate 460,376 downwards.
CATAAATTTTTGATAGSACTGAGATTAGCGCTTTGTGATGGCCACTCCAAAACATTGACTTTGTCATCCTTGAGCTACTTTGTGGTGAGTCGCAGTGTTGGGCACCAGTCTCCTAAAATGCAAATCCATTAATTGCAGACCTAAATATTTCATTTGCGCTTTAGCGGTCTTACTAATTTTTGTAATTCATAAGCGGATTTGCGCTTTCTAAAATTAAAATGCAGTACCGTTAATAACTAATTATCTACCAGTCTTCATCATCTTGAACAGCAGAAGGTATGGCTTATCATTTAARACAGGGGCAGAATATCATCTGGTATTACAGTAAAGAAAATTCCCTAAAGGGTTTGTTATTTTCTTGAACAGCAGAGAGGGCTTGCTGTCAGTGACCAACACCATGAGGAAACACAGTATTGAAACACCACCCTCTCAGACGTATGGTAAAATAACACACAGCTTTTTCCTGTGACTAACTGTTCTGCGTGATGGTTCTGAACTTGTATATATGCACACACACACACACACACACACACACACACACACACACACA
>NW_013952711.1:453052-457955 GCF_001266775.1 Austrofundulus limnaeus | reverse complement strand
CAAAGTATTTGTACTTAGTTACTTTACAACTCTGGCGTGGTGCAAGAATGGCTTGATGTTGGACAGAATTTGTGGTGGAGTCAATGTGAACTATTTTGCAAAACGCCTGGGAATTTTCCCAATATTTGATGTAAAAACATAAATATTATTTGTTTTTTTGATACATTAATTACATATATTTTGAAATATATGTAATTATACATACAACAATAATGAACTACAGAGTCTCATTATTGTTAAAAGAAAATGKTCATTAAATATATTTGTGAAATTTATAGTGAATAAATCAGTAATTTTTCTACTCGGATTTTGTTTTTTTGTGATATTTTGGTCCACTATGATAATGAACCGTCAAAATGAAACAAATACTCTAAAATCATAAAGCTGAGATTGTGCTGAAAATAATGATATCTAACACGGCAGGGTAAATAGTTTTTAAAGTGAAAATATAGAAATAAATTCAAAGTTAGTCAAAAACGGCCATTTAGACCCCAGACCTCAGAGGGTTAACACAGTGGTATTGGCGCATTGTGATTAACAGCTGACTGCATCTCTGCCTTCATGTCTTTCTCTCTTCTCTCATCCTTCTTCAAAGGAGGTAGAGACAAAAATAAGGAGGCATAATGTTGGAAACTGCAGCCACTAAATAACGTTTGTAGATTTTTTTGTTTGTTTGTTAGTTTTTTATTTTACTTTTCATAAGGTAACTGAGTCAAAGGCAGGACATTGTATGTGTGCATCACATTGTGTGCATTGGGCCTAGTGTGGGACAGATGCGCTGTTTTTCAGCCCCATGGGCTCAGGTGTCCTGTAGGTGTAGTGTGAGATGCATTTTCTCCGATATGTTATGATCAGTGTCTGTGTTTGAGTTATTCTAGTTTTCTGTCTTGTYCTCTGTTTTCTTCCTCMTGTCTGCCMTTGCTCCAGCCCCGCCCACTCACACCTGATCCTCATGTTTCTACCCCGGGTGTTTCTTGTTTCTACTCATTAGTTTCCCTTTATATTCTGTTCAGTGTCTTCTTTGTTGTCAGATCCTTGTTTTCTGTTTGATGCTCAAGTTCTTGTCTCAAGCCTACATCAAGTTTTTGTATTTAGTYTGCTGCCATGTCAGCCTCTTGTTTTCATTTAATAAATATTTTTTGCTAAACTCACTCGGTCTTGCATTCTGGGGTTCTACCTACCAAGTAAATCACAACACGATAAAATCCTGCAGGCGCCGCTTCTGAGGCAGAACTGCAAAACCAACATGACAAYAGGCACATATGAATGTTTAGTCATTATCATTTAAAAAAGAAAGTGACGGGTAAAAATTGATCATGACGGAATTTTTCTTACCCTGTCAGTCAAAACGACGAACAGCAAAAAAGTCTAGCGCAACCTCTGGCTCAAACATGTTTTAAAAGTTTAATCAAAATKATCTGGATTTTRTTTATTTATTTTCATWTTTTACAGACAAAGGGGCCCTGAAACAGGGGTGAGTCCACTCCGCCCTCGTCCCCTCTTCTGTTGTAAAGGAAAGAGAGTAAACATCCAAGAACTGTTATAGCTCTGAGCGGGTTTTTCTTAAACCAGAACACGGGGCACAGWGCTTGATCAGCGGCATGATGATCAAAGCTGCGGCCCCGCTTGTGCTCTGAAATGTTACACGCATTAATTGGCTGTTCTCTGTTGTGTAATAAACATTTCCTGGAAGTAGCCTATAAAAAAACAGGCTAGGGTTAGCTTAACCATAGAAATCCGTTCAGTATTTTTTGAGATACACGCCTGAGAAGGCAGCTGGATAGTTTTAGCAAAACTACCCCGTTGTCAGGGAAACTGTAAACATCTGGGAACCATGGATGGAAAGGCTCAGAGAAGGCGTTTACGCACTGCAGGGCCGGCCCCGGCCCGGCCCGACTTCTAACCCGGGTTCGGCGGTTGTGCATAAGCATAGTAGGGCCGGATCCAGCCCGAGTTCTGGAACCTGGACAGGCGAGGTTCTAATCGAGCCGGCCCGGTTTGACGACTTATTTGTTTTGCTCTGACGAGTCAAAACATGTCTGGCAGGTCATTAAAAATCATATAGACCTATGAAAAAGCAACTGCTTTCATAACGGTAGCATGTAACAAGCTAATATTGCTAGCTTACTCGTCAATGCTGTCTGCGTCTCGCTATAGCYGCTTTCTGTTGCTGTTGTRTGGCCAAGTACAGCCTTCGGAAACTCTCCGCTCTTCTGCACATCACCATTCGTCRTYTMACTCGACGTTTAAGGACCGTTATGCGCACTTTTCCGGTAAACAGTTCTCACCCACTTCGAGGCGGCTCTGATGGCAGTGCAAAACATCCAGGGCTGGGCAGGGCCGGACCTAGGCCATCTGGGGGCCGGGGCCGGCCTGCAGTGCGTAAACGCCTAGACAGTCACCAAGTTGCGGCACTGATCGGAGAACAAGCAACGCAGCACTGTGTTTGTATTTCAGGTCAAACTGGAAATAAAGCTAAATTATGTCAAGTATTTCCATTTCAGTACACACACAGCTTGTCAAAACGACCTGAAAGATCCTGTGAGGTATCTCATGGGCATGACTTAATAACTGGTGCACATGACTTACTAACTGGTGGGAACGAGATACTAACTGGTGGGAACGACTTACAAACTAGTGCGCATGACTTACTAACTGGTGGGAATGAGATACAAACTGCTGCGCACGAGAGAGTGTATTTTTTTTCATCCAATGTCCCTTTAGGGGCTYAGTAAATTCTTCCTTTAGACTGTAAGAAAACAAATACAATTCTGAAAACTCTGCCCAAATGTTCTCACTGAAAAAATAAYGGGAGAAAGTGAGTCATAAAATTGACTTTGAAGTGCACATTCAAAAAAATAACTCCACTGTCTGATTATTTGGGATAATCATAAGTTTCCATCAAGCTCTCTGTGTTTGGGTGGATAAGGGAAGGCACATGCCCATTGACAGGAAATAAAATAGCAGAAGACAATTAACAAGATTATTATTAAAGGCTGAATTTCATTACAGTGGAGGTTTCAGTGTCCAGCCTCGGGGAAGGCTTTCTCAGTGTAGTCTCCTCCTGGACAACCTGACTGCAACAAATGATTTTAGTTCCACTCGTGCTTCTTTTGCAGCACATGTCAAAGCTTCTGCTGTGAAGAAGTTCAGCAACTTTACTTCACTGAAGACAAGCTTGTTAATGAAAACCTTAACTGTTCTCCTCTTGTTTTGTTTACAACTCTAACATCATTTAAAAAGTAAGAGGGAAGAAGTGAAAACACCTCGAAGTTGGAAAAAGTCTAATTTGCCCTGGAATTTGTCTTACAAAAATCAATGCCTGCTGGTCGTGACATTTTCCTTCTGTTTTCAGTATTGTTAATTACCATTGATAGGATACTCCAGGGGAGATGTTAATTGACAGAGAATGTGAGTTTTACTGACATGCAAGTCAGATGAGGTTGTAAGTTTGTACCCCATGGGGAGAATTATCTTGTTTTTTTTCCTTCATTTGACTTCACCATAACTGAATCAGTGGGAGAAAAAAAATCAGCAACTAAAGTTAAAATGTGCAGATTGCTTAAATGAGGAGCCATCCTTAAATGAGCATCAGACAAAAGGTAAGCAATGTGGATTTCCTCTATCGTCTCCATCAACATCTTTATAGAAGGCAGGAGCGCACTCATGGCAGTTTCTATAACCAATTGTAAATGACAATATTTGTTGTGGTCTAAGATCCCATTCACATTGGATGATGCCTTTTAAAGAAATCAACCACCAATTTAAATTTTGTACGTGCATAATTGAAATCTTCATACTCTAAAATATGCATTTGATGTACACATGTACAGTTTGATGTTCTCTCTTTTTTTTCACATGGACAACATACTTTTCTGAGAGAGTAAGTCCTGGATCACATTTGTACCAAGTTTGGTAAATGATTGTTTCAGCAATCTGTTGCACTATGAGCCTGAGGTGGTTTATCACAGTGATGGAAAAGCCCTGGGGTCTTGAGTGGAGTGTGGCAGCAGCATATCTCCAACAAATACCCACACACAATGGTTTGGCCTGGTTTTCAAAAAAAATGTAAGTACTGCAGGCCATGCTGTCTGAGAATTGTGCCTGGGTGGTTTTATAGAGTGGGATGAGGAAGCAGGAGAGTATCTAGGAGGTACAGAAAACAGTAAAGAAATGCTTTTTTGCTGAGTTCCTAAAGCATAACTGCGTAAGTCTTGCTTGGTCCTGGTAAAAAATAACCTAGAGAGTAGGGGTGGAAATCTTTTACCATCTCACGATTCGATTCTGATTTTTGGGGTTGCGATTCAGTTCAAAATAAAATTTTATTAATTAAAAACTGATGTGAGTCCATTTGTTGTGTTCCCATAGTACTTCGTCTTCATTTTGCAAACCTTGCACACATTGAAGCTCATGTCAAACTCAGACTTATTCAGTAAAAACCAGAATGCCCAAATCTTTGCCTTCAATGAAGACTGAGCCAGTTGAATCTCTCTTTCCTCCAGTTTTGTAGTTTTCTTTTTGTTTTGGTGCTTTCTGAGCATTCATACCTTCCAGAACCAGATGCATGGTGATGTCAGGACGTCCAACGTATTTACACAATGGAGCCTGATGGCCATGGGATTTGCTATATTTTTTTAAATCGATTTTAGGACATTTTAAATTGATTTTGAATCTATGTAAATGAGAAACACGATTCTGATGTGAATCGATTTTTTGGTGCCCCCTACTAGACAGTGTGACAGAACAGAATACAAAGAACACAAATCTACATACATATACACTCACTGGCCACTTTATTAGGTACACCTGTCCAACTGCTYGTTAACACTTAATTTCTAATCAGCCAATCACATGGCGGCAACTCAGTGCATTTAGGCATGTAGACATGGTCAAGACAATCTCC
>NW_013952711.1:450698-452117 GCF_001266775.1 Austrofundulus limnaeus | reverse complement strand
AATCTATGCCACGAAGAATTGAGGCAGTTCTGAAGGCAAAAGGGGGTCCAACCCGTTACTAGCGTGGTGTACCTAATAAAGTGGCCGGTGAGTGTATACTCTGAAGTCAGTTACGCTTTTTGCTCTAACTCTGATGTCTGCAACACAAATTTCTTTATTCCAGGGTAGGATCTACAGGGGGGGGGGGGGGGGCAACTGCCCTCCTATTGTAGAGCCTTGCCTCCCCAGCTACCCCCAGAAGCCTCCCTACTTTTATGTTCTTAAAATATTTGTAAGTACTAACTGTTTTTTAGTCCAAAAGCCCATTACAACCTTCAAAATAAATATTTATTTACCAAAAATATACACTTTTAAATATAATCAGAGGCCCCTGAAAAGCTTAGTTACGGCCCTGCTCCAAACACCACCTGCTGCTTCGCAGATGGAACGTGTCACATTGATGAGGCAGTCTGTCTGCTGCAGAGTGGAGTCACTGAGCTTCCAACTTTCTGCAGTTAAAGTAAGTTTCACTAGCTGATGCTTTAACACACAACAGTAAAGTTAAGTTTGCAATGAAAAAAATATCTGCTAAAGTGTCCGACGTTCATGGTGTGATGACGACAGTGACTTAGCGTTAGCTTATTTCCATAGTTAGTTTTGCTTACAATAAGCCCGGTAACTGTTAATGAAAAGTTTAGATATAAAAATAAGGTTTCAGGTTTGCTTTTAGGGGCTGCAGTTTCACTGATGTCTTTATTTGATCAATATCATGGCAATGAGGCACAATTAAACCCTGTTACATTTGTTTTGTCTGATCAAGAAAGTAAATAAGCTGCTTTGATAATGATATGATAAGCTATGATAATAATGGGCTAATTTTTTCAAATCTCGATGCTTGCACATTGCAGACTAAAATGAAAAAGAAAATTAAAAGTAGCGATATTGACAGTGTTTTTTCTTTTTGCAAAAAAGCAAGGAATGTGAAGGAAGAAGAGACTGAGAGTTGAGAAATGAAGATAGAGAGACCAGGAGGGTCACAGGTGAAGAAGCCCACTGAATGTGCAACAGGTGAAGAAGATGAGGAAGGTGATGTCAGCACAAGTGGTGAAGAAAAGAAGATTTCAGAGTCAGAGAGAGAGAAAAAAAAAACAGTGCAGAGGAAACTGAAGGAGAGAAGGAAGGCACAGAGTCAGAGAATCGAGCCTACGGTATATTCCAGCTGGACCACCTGATATGTAGTACAACTATATTAGATGTTTCAATGAATAACACATTATCTGTACAAGTGAGGTGTGTTATGAAATTAGATATTCCAGACTTAATAAATATAGTCAATTCATGTTCTAATTTTAGTTAACTAAAATAAAAATGTGTGTGTGTGTGTGTGTGTGTGTGTGTGTGTGTGTGTGTGTGTGTGTGTGTGTGTGTGTGTGTGTGTGT
>NW_013952711.1:430182-449738 GCF_001266775.1 Austrofundulus limnaeus | reverse complement strand
ACACAGTTAACTGGGTGACTGTTGATGAACCTGTTAATATTAGAACTGCTCATGTATGGTCAATCGGACTGTAGTACAATATCCACAAACCCTCACAAAAAAAAGACCTGAAAAAGACATTCTAAAAACAAATACATGTAGATCCGGTAYAGTCCCACCCCTTTCTCCTAAAAAACATGAAGAACCCAACAAACAAAAAATCCACACATTTGTGCTGATACTGGGGGGTTTAACTCCCTGTCTGGACTCCCGCCACAACTAAATAACAATAACAAAAAAATATAAAAACAAAGGGGTTCCCTTACTTTAAAATATTATTACTGTTTATGCTCCTTGCTGCACTGATAAATAAAGCACTAACCAAGATCTGGACAGACCCCCTGTGAAACTCTCATACATAGAACAAAAAGAGGAATGTTGTCCCTCTGAATAATGTCTAAAATTAAATCAAGATATAACGCGGGACATAAATTTGGAAGGTTCATTACAACCTGACAGTCATAATRGATCRATGAGAGKTGGACCTGCGGGTCAACGCCGGTCCTCGCTGTCCGTCGCCGAGATGATTTTCTTTTTAACGYAGTCCATTGCTTTATTGGCATCCAGGAATTCCTTGTTTTCTCCCCCATGAGAGATGCGGAGCCGTGTAGGAAAAAGCAAGCCATAGCGAACATCTCGTCAGTTGCGAAGGAGCCTCCTTACCTCCGTAAACGCCGCCCGAGCCCTGGCCACAGCTGCCGTGTTGTCAGATGTGATGATGATCGACGCCTCCTTAAAACAAAGATGGCCGCGGGTCCGCGCCCAACGCAGTATTTCTACACATTCTTGATAATAGTGCAGCTTAGCGACAATAACCCGCGGCTTATCGYCTGACCTGTTYCCACCTGGAGAGCGATGGGCTCGGTCAACCAGTGGCTCTTTATCCATCTGYAGAACCTCTGCTAGCAGTTTTGCCACTGATGAAGTGGAGCTGGATTCTGGCGTCTCAGGAACTCCAATAATCCGCACTTTGCACCTTCTCATGCGCCCYTCCATATCGTCATACTTCTTTTTGAGCCCATCGACTTCTTCTTTCAGTTCCAAAATGGTGGTGCGCAGAGCAAACACCTCATCGGACCATGTTGACAAGCCGTCCTCCACCTCTTTAATGCTCTGCTTAAGGTGGTCTAAGTCAGCACGAAGTAGCATTGTGCCGTTAGCCACTTCAGGTCTCACTGCTTGTAGCTCTCCTTTAATAAGAGTAAAYTCTTCAGCCAAAGCYGCCTTTATTTCGGATTTGATCATAGCTGAGAGRTCGGTTTTTATAGCGGCAAGAATGTCAGACTTCAAGGAGAGTGCGTCCACCTCGCTGCAGGAGGGAGAGGGGGGTGCCGAAAGTCCAGTTTTAGCTGCAGTCTGCTCCGAGGCAGYGTCGGGCCTAACAGCCGCAGAGCTAGAATGTTTGCCTTTCCTCGAGTTTGTCGCCATTCTTCTACTTTTCCAGGCAACAATCACTCAGGGGTCGAGTCCGGACAGACCAAATGCTCAAAATAGCAAGGACATTTAGTAGAGAACCATAAAAGAAGCACGCGACACACGACTCACTCCTCCGCCATCTTGCCCCGCCTCCTCATGTTAAAGTTTGTTTTTGCCTGTAAACTGTAACCATGAGCCAGAAGTATCTGGTCTGTGGTTAAGAGTAGGGTTGGGCAGTATTTACAATTTCGATACCCCGGCGTAGCCTTTAGAAAATACCGTGGTATATGGTATTACTGGGGTGAGATTCTGTGGCGTATTGAGTCATTAACAATTAACAGAGAAACAGGTGCTTGTGAGAACTTACATGCATACAGCCAGAGAGAGGTGTTGGAAAAAGCTCAGCTGCTCTGACATTGTTGTCACTCAGAATGAGTTTGCCCCTTATTATGTTGAACAGATCAAAATAAGTCCAAGTACATCATTTTAGGGTTTTAAGTTTCAAAATAATCTGACTGTTGCCATGGTCATATCAATGCTGCTGCCTGCTTTAGCGAGGAATGTTTTTGTGCTGAAAAAGTTCATAGTAAAGTTTGTATTTCCTCATCTGCAGCAAGTATGAATATGGAGGACCAAATCTAATATAATTAAAAATTATAGCAGAAATATATAAATGATCCAATAAATAAATAAATACACTTAAAATGCACCAATTAAAGTGAAAAGGAGAAAATTTTTTCCTTAGCTTAGTTCCAAAAATAAATATATTTTAGTTTATAATGTAAATTTTACTGTTTTTAAAAATGTATGTTTTTTTTGTACATGCATTTGTATCTCTTAAATGACTATATTTAATTTTTTTAAATAATTTTTCCCACAAGTCTTTATTTTTATGTGTCGCTTTTACATTTCTCTGTCTCCTATATTTACATTATCTTGTGCATTTCTGCCTCATTATGCAAATAAGGTGGGTGGTCTTTTTTGGGTCAGCTCCTCTTCAATTGGTCAACAAATAGAAAGGAGCAGRATCCATCTGCAGATCTACTGTGCATGCGTGTGCTGCCTCAGTTTAGTTTAAAGTTTAGTTTAAAACAAAGGCACAGGTTAGTGTTTTCCTCTTTGTCTTTGTTTATAAATAAACTTTAAACTGTAAATTAAACTGAGGCACTCCAGCATGCACAGTAGATGTACATCGAGCACATGGATCCTGCTCCTTCCTGTCTGTTGACCAACAGGAGAGGAGGTGACCCAAGGACAGCCTTCTTGCATAATGAGGCAGAAATGCTTGAGGTAAAGTAAAAACAGGAAACAGAAGTGTAAAAGCGACATATGGAAATAAAAAACTTTTATTTTTTAGACATCTAATTTTAACAGCTTACCTAATGAAAAAAAATATATATACATGACTGTGCCCTTTAAGTTTGTCAGTTGGTAATGTCTTCTTAAGACATCCCTAATATCAAACACAAAGCATTTTTTTCCATTTGAAGTTAGTAAAATACAGTACATACAAAGTTTACAAGAGGACAGATAAGATAAATAGAAAAAAGTGAAGAAGAAAAAAAAGAAAATCAAATTAGGACGGAGAATTCTGAATTAAAAGTAGCCATCAAAGAAGTTCAAGTGGGGTTTTCTCAGCCATACCGTTGATCTTTACACATCTTTAACCAACTTCTGAGCAAAAACATTCATTTTACTCACGGTGGCAAAACTGTTTGACCCCAATACCTACAGGTGCAAATTTTTATGCAATACAATTTCATGGCTGAAATCAAGCCCAAAACAATCGATGTGGGTATATGAAGGATGTGGGGCTTGCCTGAGAAAGGTCCAGCTCTACCTATCCTGATGGTCATCTCATCAGAGTCTATGAGTTGGGACGGCAAATCCTCTGTTTTCTCCTTGGCCAGCCTGGATTCAGGAAGCAGAGCCAAGGCAGTGTGGGGGTCACTGCCTACACCCTGATGAAAATAAAACAAAGCAAAAACAGAGAAACTGGTTGAAATAAAGTTTACACAAAGCAGATTTCATCAGTAGAGAAAGTTGATATTATCCAACCCAGAGGCTGTTCAGAAGCCTCTGAGTTTAGGTAATGTGTTATACCTAATAGGTTTAGGTAATGCTGTAACCATGTTTAGTTGAAAAGTGAAAGAAAACCATATAACACAAATGTAGCATAAAAGCTTTAACCATTCCAGTTGAATCCCCATAGGCCATTGCTTAAAATGAAAATTAATATTCAGTTCAGTGAACTGAGACATTAAAAATCTATCAATATAAGATATGGCCAAAAACATAATTATACTGCAGGTGCCTAATTTATTTAAATTAAATCAAACCATTTTTGTACTCATTTATTTCTGTACAAGGTCACAGGGGGGCAGGTGCATACCTACACCCTTCAATATGAGAGAGAAAAAGTCACTTGCCCATCAGAGATCTTTTCAGATTTTCTAAACATGGCAAAAAAAWATATATATATATAAACTGCAACATTCCAGTCTAAATCCACACCTCACCAGCTCTAATCAGCTCGGAACAGTGTATTATTAAAACAAATGTCAGTAATTATCAAAAAATCTTAATGAGTTTGTTCTAGCTGTACATTATAAAATTTCTAATTATTCTATTGTTAAAAAGTTTTAGAATAAACCCTACATGCTAAGAACTTGTACCACTATTACTGAAATTGATGCAATATTATGTTTTTTTTTTAACATCAGTGCTACTGACAGATACTTGTATAAGTGAGATTGACTGTGTTTATTAATTGGTTAAAAATGTGCCCTTTATGGAATTTTCCATTTAGGTTAAGGGTCAGCAGAATAGTGGGTGAATATGGAACCCATGGGCAAAACCTTATTTTAGCTCATTTACAATCAACCCCGTGTACAAATCATGGCTGGGCTGCTATGAGGATCAATCTCTGATTTAAATTAATTTAGATAATGAAACCATTGCCAGCCTGTTAAGGAGAGAAAAAATGTGAATTTTGAAATACTATTTTGTGTTTCTGAGTGATAGTGTGCAAGACTATTTTTGGTGGGAATTTGGGTTTGAGAGGTTTAAACACACATTATGCATGCTAATATAATGCTTTAGAGAGCATTTTATAGTATAATTTGGGCCTTGGTCTTTATATGTGCAGATTTTCTTTATGTGTTTGTGTGTGAAAGTGCAACACTGTTAGTATCTCTCTGGACCAATTCAAATCAACCGATCACCCATGTTCTTCTTTAGCTCACCTCCTRCATCAAAATCCACTTGGCTCACCAGTCTCTGACTTGATGATAAAACTAAGACTTTAAAACTCATTTCTATGACATTTATTCATTGTTTATATACCAACCAAAACTGCTCTTTMTGCTTAGCTCTACCTCTTCTTTCTTCTACCAATTTCAGTGCTTTGCACTGCTTTATTCATCTTCATATCACTCTGCTTACTATTCTATTCCTATTTCCTATTAACCAGTTACATTACCTTTTAGTCTAAATCTCCCCACCAGCCAACTCATTACACCTAATTACAGTCATCCACATGCAAGCAACAAGAGAATATCAATGAATCATTCTTTATTTCAGCCCTAACTGGTGTCAGGTGTGTTCGGCTGCTGAGTTATGCCTCCCGGTACCTCAGCTGATTAAAGTGAGTGTAGTTGGTCACAATTAACCCCAACACCTCTGCAATCATCATCAGTGCCAGTGTGCTCAACACAGATTTGCACAGTAATGGCATGCATATTTTAATACCAGCCAGTGTCTTTTTCCATAAATAGTAGTCTACTATCAGTGTCTGCAAAATACTTGACAATTAAAAACCAATCAGTGGTGAACAACTTTTGTTTTCACTTCAGTAAGCACAAATCTACTTATAATACTTGGAACGCAAAAGAATGGATGGATTTGACCTTACATAAGTAATTCATTCATCCTACGTTGCCTTAAACCAACTTGTAATTCATTATCACAAAAGGGGCAATACATTTGGAGATTATAAACTAATTATTGATGTGGTAGTAGATATGAATCCCTCACAAGACATCTCGTAAAAAATTGATAAAAATAGCAATAAATGTCTTATTTCTTGAGATAAAATGGCTTTAGTATAAAATTTTGGCATGAAAGGAGGCTGGCTATATGAATTTATTCAAGGGATATAAATTTTAGGCAACTTTTAAGCACCATTAAATAAATGTGAGAGCAGAAAGAAGTAAGATGTTCATTAAAGATACAGCTCTGGAAAAACAATTAAAAGGCCATTTTAAAATTATCAATTTCTTTAATTTCACTCTTTATATGCTTGAGTAAAATGAACAATGTTATTTTATTCTATGAACTACTGACTACTAACATGTCTCTGAAATTCCATGCAAAAATTTAGTATTTATTTGCAGAAAATGAGAAATGGTCAAAATGAAGACAAAGATGCAGTGCTTTCAGACCTCAAAATAATGCACAGAAACAACAAGACCAATGTTTGACCTGAAGAAGAGTTCAGAAACTAATATTTGGTGGAATGCTTTCCACCAAATACAGGAAAACTGTGCAGTGGTCTCTTTTTTTTCCAGAGCTGGATATACATTTGCTTAAATTGGTGTCATGACCAAAGAGAGTCAAGCCTTTCAGGCAGATGCTGCCAAATGTGTGAAAATAACACAGATGTTTGCTGGTGTAAATGGTGGCAGGAGGAGGAGAGAACCACAGCACCCGCTGGTGAGAGTGGGGAAATCTGAACTTCAGGAAAGAAGTGATGTCTACCTGGGTCAGACAAAGGATGACTAGATATCCCGAACTGTGTGGGACTGTCAAGCAGTTTTCACTCTCCCAGTGTTCCGTAAGTTGAAACAAAAAACTAGATACCGCATAGCAATAACATAATGACCCCCACACGCACAAATGCACCAGAAATCAGAAGTCTTTATTCCTAATAAATATGTTACTAGGTGCATCCCAAAATTGTAGTGGCTTGAGTGGGGGTCTTTTTTTTTTGGGGGGGGGGGGCATTGGTTGATCTGATGGATAGCCCCTCATCAGAGCTAAACAACAAAAGAAATCTGAAGCTCCTATGATGAAAAGATTCTGAGTTATAAGAATTTTTGCATGTCCTGACACCCACTTTTTCAGATAAATTGGGGGTCTGGGGGTGGGGGGCACTGATTGTTGGGCCTGATGGATAGAGCTTCATCAGAGCTAAACAACAAAAGAAATCTGAAGCTCCTATGTTTTATAGTTTTTGAGTCATAACCATTTTTGAATGTCCAGATACCACTTTTTCAGATAAATTGGGGGTCCGGGGGCATGGGGGGCACTGATTGTTGGGCCTGATGGATAGAGCTTCATCAGAGCTAAACAACAAAAATAATCTGAAGCTCCTATGTTCAACAGTTTGAGTTATAAGCATTTTTCATGTCCTGACACCCCCTCTTTGAAAGGAGCCCCCTTCTCAAATGCTGGGTCTATCATAAAACCGCTGGCTGGAGCAGTGTAGGTCGGACTCATCTACAGTCCTGCCAAATTTCTTGTTGATTGGTGCAGCCGTTTTTGTGGTACGGTTGACTGAAAAAACAAATCACTGAAAAAAAAAAAAACAGTACAAAAACAATATGACTCCCGCTTACGCTTCGCGTGCGGGGGTCATAATAAAGCAAAACAAATACTGGGAAAATGGTGAAGTCAGTTAAAGGTGATTCTCAGAAAGAAATATGCCAAACATTTTTTTCCTCAAGGGGAACACAACATGAAACAACACTGTTAAAGTGATTCACACAAAATACTCACAGCTCAGAAAGCTGCCTGTCAATCTATGGACAGACAGATAGCTGCAGAGAGCAGCTGGGGTGGCTGTGGCAGTGTTAGGGGAGTTGTCCTGTAACTGGTGGGTTGCCAGTTTGATTTAATCCTCTAACAGCTAAAGCTCAACAGAGCAAAATTTTTCATGTAAAAAACAAAATATTTGGTTATTATTCTTCATTAACCTTTTACACTTACAGATATGATTTAGACTGAATCAAATTAGGATTTACAAGATGTGATGCTACTCATTCACTTAAAATTCGATGAAGTTTAAAGAAACTGATTTAATGTATTTATCTTTTATGCATAAGTATCCTCTTTATTCTAGACAAGTTTTCTTTTTATCTTATTTTTTTTTCACTAACATTTTACAGAAAACGTTTGTGGACATTAATTAGAACAAGGCCTAATTTAATAACCTTTATATTTTTAATATAGACATTTAAAATACTTTTTGGTAAAATGTTTTTATGAGCCTTCGATAATTTTTCAGCCTTGAGGWTGCAAGTATGAAATGGCACAAGGATGGTATGGGGCCACCCTACTTGTACTTAAAAACTGTAAAAGTTAATAGATTGCCTTTCTTACATTTTTTTTCACCTGTTTATGTTTGTTTTTACTGAACAGTAATTTGGCCATTATATTGCTGATTATTGTAATAAAGCTTTTTGTCACCTTGTTATCTTGGAACTCCTCAAAACCTCAACAACTTGTGTCAGTCCTTATATGTTACACCAGGATGATCCATATTTCCATTCATAGGCTGCATTGTCTTTCCATTAATCCTTGTTGGGTCAGGCTCTGCTCAGAATGCCTGGGCCAATGTTTTGTTCCAGTCCAGCCCTGAATACAGGCAAACACTAAAGCATGAACTACGATTTCCAATTGCTGAAAAGACAACAAAGGGCAAATTTTYGCAAACAGTTTTTAGGTAAAAATAACTCACTCTCAGCATGTCTAGATCATCAAAGGCAGCTTCAGTCATTGTGGTTTTAATGTTCAAATGTCTAACATTATTTTTCTTTTATCACTATATTGTTTATGAGTTTAGTGCAACTGTGGGTGGCCAGTTTCTCAGAAACTTCCAGGTATACCTGCTCATTTCTGACAGCTCAGTTAAGTTCAAGTTGTGACTGTTCTGGGTTTTTATGAGTTTATTGCTATTTATTTTGATTAATTTAAGTTGGGTGCCAGTCAGGTCTCCCTCCTGACATATAGGATGTTTTAACCAGTTTATGGAGTATACTGTTATTTTATATATGATTTAGATTTAATTTGTAATTTAACCAATCACACAAGGACATGTAAATTATAAAAAATAACTACATACCCTTTTCAACTTTAACTGAATAAGTGACAAAAATATTTTAAACAAAGGAAGTGAGCACAGACAAAATGATTTAAAATTTTCAAATATATTATTTACAATAACAAAAAAATAGAACAATCAAATACAAAAACAATACAAAACTAATTATATCCCTCCCCCCAGTGTCAATATGTGGTGTTAAATCCACTGAAGTTCAAAGTTCAATTCAGCTTGGCTTTACAAGCAACTTGGTTTGACTTGGCTCCACAAGTACAAAAATTGGCTGGTTTAGATTAAACTCAACGCAAATTCTTCAAAGAAAAAAAAAACTCCCACAAAACTTACACACACACACACACCAAACTACACCCATAAAAAATACACCCATACAAAAACTCCACATCCCAGGAGTTTTTTGTAGTTGAGTGTGTTTAGACCGGTGTGATTAAATTTTATGGCTTAGTTTTGTTTTTGTTGGCAAGAGTTTTAACTGCACTGGGGAACGACGCGACGTGACGAGGCTTTTCGGTGTCGGTTCCAGCAGACTTTTTTTTCTGTTTTGGTTTGGCTTCAGCAAGTTTTAAAATACAAAAACTCCACGATTGGTAATAGTTGTCCTCAGAGGGATTAAACACCTCATTGTGGATCAATGTAACGCGGGTATAGGAGAGCTGCTGCACACTTGGGTTCTGTCATCTAGTGAACAAACACACTGACTGTGAGCGCGGACGGCTTTTGAGRTGATGCACTGYGGCTCTACGCAGGTGATCACAATAAATAATCAGTGTTGGAAGTGGGGACAAAGACTATAAATGATTATGAATGAACTCAAGGCAGAGGACACTTCGATGTTGTTTCGAAGTGTGGTGGAAACTAAAAAGAAAAAAAAAACAATTCACTAATTTAATGGTGCAACCCCAGGTTGCCACAAAGTTATTCGCACCAGTTTCCTAAAACAGATAAAATGGTTTGCACCTCTCTCCAGGAGGAATTTGCAAGTTCCACCTCAGCTCAGTCAATCCACAGACAGCAGTCTGCTGACGTCAAAAGCACTTACATGCAAAACTCTGTGTCACCCGCCTGGACCCACCGCTGGGGTGGATCAAAATGTGGTTGCAACTGGAAATAAAAACACATTTGGCCAAGGATTAATCGACAAGAACCACTTAAAGGCACACCTGTGGAGAATGGGCCAAAAGAGGCTGGGTACTCAGTACTGCCATTCATAAATAATAGTTGGAGTCCATACCCCCCATCTGAAGGTGCAGAGAAGCTTCTCATCTGCTGGGGAAAACTCCATTGCACAGGCACCAAGCTGGGAAGCCATAAGTAGGCCTACACCAGGCCAGCACCTGTTACCATGTGCATACTGGCATTTTTTTAAAGGAAAGCACACTATTATGAAATCATAATACTGAGTTTAACTTTTTGTTTTAATAAAAATAAATTACATTTTTTTTTATCTCCCCATGCATGTGTTGGTTATGTCCAGGTACTCCGGTTTCCTCCCACACATCAAACATGCATTTTAGATTAACTGGTAACTCTAAATTGCCCCTGGGTGGGAGTGAGAGTGTGAATGGTTCCTTATCTCATTTCTCTCTATGTGGCGCTGTGATGATTGTGACCTCACCAGTAACCCCCACCATCCTGAAAAGAAAATGAAGATAAAGGAAAGTTGATGGGTGGATGGATGTTTTATTTCTACAGTGTTGAAAACTTTGAGGTAAGGTGTTCATCAAAAGTAAATGACAAGAGTACCTTTATAATAAAGGCATCAGTGTTCCTTAAATATGACTTTATTAATCACTTGGGGAAAAGTGACTTTGACAAGATATTAAAACAAGAGGGATAACTAAATTTTAATTAATGCTCATGCTTTAACACTTTAATAATTTTATAGATGAAATAATTTCAAACAGCAGGCTACTTAGAAAGAGACCATGTTAGTATAAAACTTGGGTTTTGTTTGTATTTTGACTACATTTGCTCAATTCCTTTGCAGTTGAAATGTAAATTGATTTGGAGTCCAGTTATACCAGAGTTCCAGTTTCTTGTTTTTTTTAACAACAAACAAACTTTAAAATAAAACCCATGAAAATGAGCACCAACTTATCTTCATTAACAGTCTGAGGTTAGCAATTACATGCTACACAATAAATAAGCATTATAATTAGGTGTTTTTTCAAATTTGGCAAACTTGATGAAGACATGGCATGTATATTCATTAGTAAATCATTACTGGAATAATGTGTAAAAGTGAAGAGAAAAAGAAAACATACTTTCTACACCGTGAATCATCCAGCACTGTTTGAATCACAGATGATCTAAAAGCAGGTTGAGAGCTTAAAAAGCTTCAGTGTGCACAGACTGCAGAGTATGCAAAGTGCATCTCATTTTTAAATGAACTGTTATTGTGGGAATTGAAAAAAGTGGTGCATAAACAAATGTCTGCAAAGTTCAAGCAGATCACAGATCTCTTTTGCAAGGAAGGCCGGGGTCTGAACACAACCTAACATGCATATTTTAGAATAGAATAGAATAGAATAGAATAGAATAGAATAGAATAGAATAGAATAGAATAGAACAAAAATAGCCTTTATTGTCCCGCAGAGGGGAAATTCAGGTGTCACAGCAGCATCCGTACAGAGGTTCACACACTAGTTAGTTTACAAACTATAGATAGTGCACACCAAACAAAAAATAACACTGACTAGCCATGATACCACTAATAATAAAAAATATAATATAAAGAATTGTGCAAGGATAGGAAAATATTTTTTTTGTTTTAGAGACAGTAGACAATCAGAATCCAACATTAGGAATCAGAAATTGCCTATTTTCAGTGCAAAACAGGCACTGTATTCAGTGCCTGTTTTGTTTCAACAAACCAATAACTGTAAAGTGRAGTATCACAATGTAGACAAGAAACACAGATGTGCAATTACAGCAGAGTATTAGTGCAAATGATTGTTCAGTTGAATAATGACAATGAATAGTAACAGTACAAATGATTGTGCAGCAGCAGGTGTGTAGACACTTATTGTGATTTTTGTAAACATTTATTGTGATTTTTGTAAGCGCTTGTGATTTTTGGGCGTGGTGCTGGTTATAAAGTCTGACAGCTGCTGGTAGGAAGGATCTGCGATAATTCTCTTTTGTGCACCTCGGATGCAGCAGTCTGTCACTGAAGGAGCTCTCCAGTTCAGCCACAGCTTCATGCATGGGGTGGGAGACGTTGYTCATCAATGTTGTCATTTTAGTCAGAGTTCTTCTGTCTCCCGCCACCTGCACTGTGTCGAGGGGGCATCCCAGCACAGAGCTGGCCTTCCTGATGAACTTATCTAACTGCTTGCTTCCTCTCAGCTGCAGATAAGCTGCCACTCCAGCTAACCACTCCATAGAAGATAGCTGATGCCACCACAGAGTGATAAAATGTCTCCAGGAGCGCCTCCTGTACTCCAAAAGACCTCAGCCTCCTAAGCAGGTAGAGTTTGCTCTGACCCTTTCTGTAGAGAGCGTCCGTGTTGTGAGTCCAGTCCAGTTTATTGTTCAGGTGAACACCCAGGTACTTATAAGAGTCCACTATCTCAATGTCCACTCCCTGGATGTTCAGCAGTGTCAGTGAGGTGGGTCTGTGCCTGCGGAAATCCACCACCAGCTCCTTGGTTTTAGCAGCGTTGATAAGGAGGTGGTTCCACTGGCACCAGTACACAAAGTCCTGAGTCCACTGTCTGTACTCTGAGTCATCCTCACCTGTGATGAGACCGACTATGGCAGAGTCATCAGAGAACTTCTGGAGGTGGCAGCTTAGGGTGTTGATGGTGAAGTCTGCAGTGTAGAGGGTGAACAGGAATACTGTCAGCACTGTTCCCTGTGGAGCCCCCGTACTGCAGACCAGTGTGTCTGAGACACAGCCATGTGTCCTCACATTCCAGGGTTTCCCCTAGGATTTTTTTTTAACCGTGGTGGTGGTGGTGGTGGTGGTGGGCTCTCTTTTTTCTTTCTTTTTTTTTTTTTGGGGGGGGGGGGGCGCAGAGATATTTAATTATAAAACATGATTTATTTTATGCTAATCTGAATCAGTTTAGTGTATTTTGTAAATATACTGTATTTGACAGTTTTGTAGGCATGAACACAATTTTGAGTTTATTTAAAATAAACCTGCTTCTTATTACTTCTGTAACATGTTTAAAATGAGAAAATAATATCAATAAAAATCCTCAAACCATGTCCTGTTTCCACAAATTGTCTTTGTAATACTTCAGAAGAACTCTTAACTCTTGCAGATATAAAAGACAACAGTTAAAAATGCAACTATCCATGCACCACGATCAGTTGCATGTAGGGGAAACCCTGCATACTGTGGGCGGCCAGTGATGTAGTCCAGAACATTGATCTATATAACTGGATTGGACATCACGTGACTTATCATGCACTGCACAGGTGCCATTGCTATGCATTGAGTTTTGACTCGGGAACATCCATGAATGGTGGTAAAAAGGGGATGCAGCAGACAGTCATGCAAAGAATATCAAAAAGGGATGCAATATTCTGCCCTAAATTGTCAACACTACAACAACAAGACCACAAGATCAAGGTTATCACATTTTACAGGTCATTAAAATATTTTTTATTTAAAAAAATGTTGGAGATGTGGAAAGTAGGTTAGTTATGCTAGCTTGATTTTGACAACCTTATGTCGGGTAAACCAATGAAAAGACAAGTTTGTTGTTCCAACAAATTATTATACTTTTTATTAATATTGTTATTATGTTAGGATAACATTGTGAGAGGTAAATATAATGCACAATAGTAAAATTACCATTACTACTTCTAGGCTGAACTGTGTAGAAATTACTGGTACTGATGTTCTGTCCAGTCAGAATATGGTATATCCTGTAGTTTGTGATTATATATCAGAGTAAAACCTCCGTAACTTTTTTTTCCTCCCCCGTACATTTCATAAGCTAAGCGGTGGAGGGGCCGACCACATTTATTTTATGACCAGCTGGAGGAGTTTGTCTTTAGTCACTTCAGCGCGAGTGAAGAACCAGGAAACAAATGCAAAATTAGAATTATATATATTTGACACAGATGACTCTTAGTTTTATGTGACGGGAAGGGGCTTCTACTGTAAATATGTTAGCAAAAACCTATAATGAAAAGTTCCCAGACTGCTTAAAGATTTATCTCTTGAGCAAATATATATTTTTTACATATCACAACATCGACAATTTTCTCCGCTTTTATTTAAGCCATATTCTATAGAAATCAGATAAGAAATGAGGGTGCTATAAATATTTTTGTGACGGATTGACACGCATCCTGCACTGAAACTTTACCGTTTTCTTGGCATAATTCAATGCATGGCAATGGCTCCTATGACGCCGCATCACTAGCTGCAGCAGCTATAGGCGATGTCCAATCCAGTAATATAGATCAATGGTCCAGAATCCACTGGGACATGTGGTGGTCCATTCCAGACAGCACCAGCTTGTCCCTCAGGAATCCTGGCTGGAAGGTGTTGAAAGCACTGGAAAAATCAAAGAACTTGATTCTCACAGTGCTTCCAGGCTGCTCGAGGTGAGTCAGAGCTTGGTGCTGGAGGTAGATGATGGCATCATCCAACTCGATGCCAGGCTGGTAGCCAAACTGCAGCAGATCCAATGAAAACCTCACTAGGGGGCATAGATGGTTGAGGACCAGCCTTTTGAAGGTTTTCATTAAATGTGACGTCAAGGGCCACTGGCCTGTAGCTGCTGAGGTCCTTCAGATGTTTGGTCTTAGGCACAGGTACCACACAGGAGGTCTTCCATAGCTGTGGTACCTTCTCCAGCTTCAGGCTTAGGTTGAATATAAATCCCATGATGCCACACAGTTGATCTGCACAGCACCCCAGGAGCCTGGAGCTGATGACATCAGGACCTGCAGCCTTCCGCACTTTGATTTTCTGCAGCTCATTCCTCACCTGAAGTGTTGAGAGGGACAAGATGGAAGAGGATGAAGAAGACTGTGAGATGGAGTCCTCTTGAGTGAGTGAGGGTGATGATGGTCGGGAGCTCAGAGATGTGAAGTCTTGATGCTGTGGGTTATAATCCTCTGAGGTGAGGGGAGTTGGAGGTGCAAAGCCTTGTGAAGGGAAGCCAGCAGTGGATGGAGGTGGCAGCAGAGGAGACTGGGCTGGGGGAGGGGTGGGTGAATGATCAAACCTGTTAAAATGCTGGTTCAGGTCATTCACCCACAACCTATGCATGTTTTGTTTGTAAACTAAATCTCACAGCAAGAAGGACCCTTGGTTTGATCCCTGGTTTGCACCTGGTGTCTTTCTGTGTGAAGTTTGCATGTTGTCATCATGTTCATATGTGTCTTCTCCAGGTACTCTGGTTTTCTTCCCAAAGTCAAAAAACATTCATATACGGCATGTTGATTGTATCCTGTGTCTTCGTCAGAAAAACTGTCACCAGTTAACATTTGCACCTTTGCGATTACTGTGATTAGTGCTGCATAATAATTATGTATTTTTGAGTGTGATGCATTGGTGCATACATGTGATCCCATAACAACAATGGCAGAAGGTGATACGAAGCAGCTCTGAACCCAACTTCTGCTGTATGGAACTGGTTTGGCTTCCTAAGGTCTGACCTTGAGCAGATCTGGACCATGTGCAAAGTGTGCAACTTGTTTTATCACCTGAAATATTGCCATAAACTGGTGTACGATGAAAGTCGCAAGATACGAACTGAGGGCAAGTTGGCTATAACAAACTCTCCTCCAGCAAATAGTGAAAAAAAAACCTACTCAGTCAATAATTAGATTAGATTAGAAAGATCTTTATTGTCATTGTACAGAGCACAATGCTTTTGGTAGTGACCGAAAGAATGAGATCGCGGATACAAGCGGCCAAAATGAGTTTCCTCCGCAGGATGTCTAGGCTCTCCCTTAGATAGGGTGAGAAGCTTGGTCATCCGGGAGGGACTCAGAGTAGAGCCGCTGCTCCTCCATGCTCCTTCATGCCTCCTGGACGACTCCCTTGTGAGGTGTTCCGGGCACGTCCCAATGGGAGTAGACCCAGAGGAAGACCCAGGACACTGGAGGGACTATGTTTCTCAGCTTCCCTGGGAACACCTTGGGATTCCCCCAGAGGAGCTGGCCCAAGTGGCTGGGGAGAGGGAAGTCTGAGTCTCTCTGCTTAAGCTGCTGCCCCCGTGATCTGATCCTGGATAAGTGGAATCAAACAGACCTAACATTCAGTTGATCCCTCCCGAGCTACATGTCTGCCTCAGCCTGGCCCCGGACCACACTCCAGAGAACCTGCTTTGCCTCTGCCAGGCCCCAGGTCAAACTCTAGTGTTCCAGCTACACCTCAGTCGGTTCCTGGGCCGACCTCCGGAGCTCGAGCTTCACCTCTGCCAGTTCTCAGGCTGTCCTCCAGAGCACCGGCTTCGCCTCGGCCGGTTTCCAGGCCATCCACCAGAACTCCGGCTTTGCCATGGCCGGTTCCCAGGCCATCCTTCTGAGCACCGGCTTCAGCTTGGCCAGTTTCCAGGCCATCTTCCAGAACTCCAGCTTCGCCATRGCCAGTTCCCAGGCCATCCTCCAGAGCGCCTTCCCTGCCTTGGTTGAGCCTCCCACCATCCTCCTGAGCTTTTCTTTTATTCCTAGTTATGCCCTTGTGCTATCCTTTATTATTTTTTACTCTGTTTATCTTCCCAGGTCTTCTACCTGTCTAATTGTTGTTCTCTGCTTTTGCTTCTTGCATACATGTAAACTTGTACGGATTGTCTGTAAGTTATAAGGATTTTACGTCATTTTGCAGGTATATGGGCATATAGTGCAAGCTCGCGAATTTTTTCAAGTCTTACGGATTTTTTCAAAACCTCATTTTCAAATTTATCTAACATGTCAGAGCCTGTAGGATGATTTAAAAACGAATAAATAACACCAAATAGCCATCTTCCAACCTGTTCTGCCGCTAGAAATAAGTTTGGAACTTTTTCTGCTCTCCTTTCCTCCTGCTTCGCAGCAGGCGCTTTTATGTCCACAGCCAACAGACCCCCCCATCCCGCGGGTGCGAGTTGTACGGATTTTTTGCAAAATTTACTGATTTTTGAGGGTCTTCATACAGGTAAATGTCCGAACATGTATGTTCTTGCTTTCCTTGTCCTGTTGGTTCTCTCCCAAATCTTGTCCTTTATGTTGTTGTTTTTGTCCCTGGCCCTCCACCATTTGTCTGTCTGTACCCCCCACCCTCCGCCCTCCCGTGTTTGTGTTTTCAGTCTTATCGTCAGGAGATGATCTTTAGAGGAGGRTACTGTTAGGTCTGTGTCTTCTCTTTGTCTCCCTTTTTATCTTTCTCCCTCTAGTTTTCTGTGTTCTCATTACCATCTTTTCCTCAATTCAACTCTGTCTTTTCCTGATTCATTCTCACAACTGTTTGTACTCAGTAGAGAGCCAGCTGTCTCTACTTTCCACTAAACCAGTGGTCCCCAAACTGCGGCCCGCCTCCGCATTTGGTCCGGCCCACAGAACAATACCAGAGAGCATTTAGTTTTTTTTTCATATGTGTGTATTTGTATTTGATTATTAATTTGGACTTTTGCAATAAAATGCTCCTTAGTCATGAACTATTTTCATTATTAACTATTATTAGTTAGTAACTATTTCATACATACACGCATATAACGTGACATTCTGTTCCAACCTTCTGCTGTCTGTGCCCCTATCTGGCAACCCCCAGAAAAAAATCCTAAACCCGCCCCTCTCAAAGAGAGAACGGAATAATGGCGAAAAGATTAGGGAAGAGGAAAATTGATTCAGAATGCAGGGCATTTAAGCTTCAGTGGACAAACAATTATTTTTTTGTTCATCTGTCAAGGGGCGGTGGCGGTTTTCAAAGAATACAATCTGCAGCGACACTATGAATCCCATCACAAAGACAAGTATGATAGCTTGCAAGGCCAAATGCAAGCAAACAAACTCTCAAAGCTAAAAGATGGACTGYTAGCTCAGCAGAGTACATACTGTGAAGAACCCAGAGAGGGTTATTTGTTTGTGCTTTCTGGAAAACAATATTTTTTTTACATTTAGGCACTCCTGCAATAGTCACACTTTTTCTGTTACAAACTGACTCCAGCCCCCCACCAGAGAAGGGAAAAGTTATGTGACCCTTACAGGGAAAGGTTTGGGGACCCCTGCACTAAACCCTGCTGCTATTTAAACGGTTCTCTTTCACCACTTCGTCATCTGTTGGTTGCATGGTTCTGTCCCGGTTTCCTCCCTTATCCTCCTGTCAMTTATTTTATAATTTGTTTTGCCATCACATTGGCCTTTAACTTTAATAAACTATTTTTGTTTATTCTTTGAGTTTGCCTACATTTTGGGTCGGATCTTGCCTCCAGCCTTACAATAAAAACTTTAAGGTGGAAACATTTTTCAAAGTTTACATGTGTAATAAAATGTTGAACTGAATATGTCTGAACTGAAAAAGAGAATCTGCTCATGTCTTCCAATTGAGTTGAAAAAGTTAAACAAAACTGATAGTTAAAGAAATTCAAGTCAAAATTTCAATCAAAAATACACTAAAAATATGAGATTAAATTTTCCCCTTGTAAATGTTCCTCATTTGTTCTCACAGTGACAATGCTTTCACCTGCTTTTAATTCAAATTTCTTCATTTCAACTAAAACTTCCACAGAAATTGCATGCTTTAGAAAAGTAACAACTGAAAAAGTACAACATTAACAAATAAAGCACTTCACACAGTTTTGTTAAAAAAAGAAAATTAGACTAAAAGACAAAAGTGAAAAAAATCCTATTCTCTGAGCTGTGAATTAAATTCAATCTCTTTTTTTGGTCTTTGGTTATAACTCTCACTGGTGGTAATAAGGTCTATGAGAAGTAACAAACCTTGAAAAAAAAAAGAGAGAAGTGTGCTTATAATAAAAAGTACAGAGAGACAGAGCCTGACATTTGTACATTTCATGCCATCATAAGCCTTTAAGCACAGCCTGACCATCAAATTTAAAGGCTGCTAAATTGGACTCCATCAGTTGTGTCCTATGACTGAAAATATTTAAACCTTATTACATATGTGGTTATGTGAGCTAGATAGTTGATGTAGTGAAATAAAAATCTTAAATCTGCTGTAACTGATTTTCACAATAATATGCTAGTTTAAAACGTACAGAAAACAATTAACAACAATTATAAAAAAATTATATGGATGCCAAGAGCAGCTGTTCTCTGCATATACATTTTTCCCATGGTTTTCTCACGATAATGACACATCACAAAATAACTACCATTTCCTTACATTAATTTCACAAAAAGTTTTCTCAAAATAACAAGTTATGATTTTCCTCTTGTGCATCATTCGGTAACCATGAAGACTTCTCCACGATCTGACATTTTCAGCCTGAGTTTGTTCTTGGCAAGGTTTTTAAGACCACTAAGAAATTGGCCATGACCATTCAAGAAAAGATCATCATCTTGTTATTTCAATAAAAAACTTAATGTAATCTTGTGATAATGGAAAAAAAATCTCATTATCTTGAGAAAACAGTTATCTTTATTTTGTGCCAACGACATATTAACTCACTATCTCAGAAAAACCATGGGGAAAATAAATGTGGAAAATGTCTGCTTTTGGTTTCTGTAGCTTTATTCCATACAATTACTTAGTGTTTTATTGTTTATTGTACAGTCATCCATGAGGTGCATGAGGAGAGGGAGGTGCGCATGAGCTGCCAGACAATTATATCCATGCACTCTGGCTCTGTCCGCCTGTCCAGAGGTTTTGGGTCCGGGTATGTGAAGATTTGTTGAAGTGTTTGAATTGTTATATTCCACCCTCTCCGTCTGTTTGCTTATTGGCTGTCTTAGGTGATGTCACTATAGAGAAAAACACTTCTCATATGATTTCCACTGCCTTATGCATTGCAAAGAAAACCATACTCTTAAATTGGAAAAATAAAAATGATCTTAGCATTAATCAGTA